>NW_016160311.1:22723-42795 GCF_001687245.7 Rhagoletis zephyria
CATATGCATTATTTCGGTTTTAACCGAAACTGTGCATTATGCATTTTTTCATATGCATTATTTCGGTTTTCAACCGAAACTGTGCATATATGCATTATTTCGGTTTTTTTCGTATGCATTATTTCGGTTTTATTCATATGCATTATTTCGTATGCACAGTTTCCATATGCACAATTTCAGGGTGCCTTCGAAAATACAATTTTAGCTGAGGCAAAATTAAAAAATAAAAAAAATATTTATTTTGTTAATTAAATTATGTTTATTTATGTGTTTTTATACTTTCATCCAGTACCCGCCACAATGACAATACAACCATCGCTGGCACCATGCTTTCATAGCTGCAGTTTTGGCTACGTTTTGTAAGCTATTTACCAAGCCACAACGAATACAGCGTCGAAGTGAACTAGCTTTAGCTCCTAAATGCAAGTTACTCACACCATCTTTCGTGCCACTGGCAAACACGACTTCCTCATAATTTATGTCTTTTAGCCAACTTGGTTCCATTGCTGAAGCAAAAATGAATGGATACGACTTGTAGAGAGATAGGTGGTTGTTTAATAGTGTTGCTGGATTATTAAACTGCCTTTGCGGAATTAATACCTGCGTAGATAAGAGACTGCATTCATCTAATAAAAAATCATCAGGTTCGGCTGTATTTTGAGCGAGACGAGTCAAAAGTCGAAACAAAGTAGCCAGCACATCAATATTTTCCACAGACTTCGTATACGTAGGTAAACATTGGGGGTTTAATAGGCCCCAAATTCTTGTCATTACTAAGAGCTCGCGAATACTGCTAATTGCAACGCTGTCCCTGCTAATATCGTATCCTTGCTTCTTACTTAACTTCGCTTTGATGACTTCATTAGGAAGTTTATTTAATATACTCAATGCTAAATCAGAAACCCACTGGATTAATTGTTGTAAGCTTTGTAATGTCAATGGCTCAACTGCAAAATCTTTGCCATCTAAACTGAATAAAACTTTGTCAATATCTGTAGATTGGTCAGATAGTATCATAGCTAAGTTATCCCCTGGACCTTTATCTTGGCAACTAAGGTCTGCAGGTCGAAGAAGGCTTTTAAATGTTATTGATATTGTGTGTAAAACTATCAAGTTATCGAAATCTTGTTGTCTTGATTGAATTCTGCACATGTTGCTCTTTAAGCACAAGAAATTCGAATAGTAGAAATGTCTAGTTATTGTAGATTGTTTTGTAAAATTTTCGGTTAGTTTTTCAATAAGTATATCGAGATTACCCAAATTAAGCATAAGGATATCACTTGGGTCGATCCCAGTTATTATAGAATACTCTAAAAGCGACGTTTGCAGAGATAACGTATTCAACTTGTAATTCTTTTCAGAAATTGGACTCGTTACTTGCATGGCATACATTTGCCCAAAGTTATCAAAGAGAACAAGTATCTGATTCATGTGCGTTCCGTCTGCTGACACGAACTTGTATTGACCATAACGATCATCCGCCATCGTACGATCTGGTATAGCTAAAGCCACCTTTTTCAAACCAGGTTCAACAATTTGTACAGTATTATCCCTCAGAACAACATAAATTTGCGATATTTGTGTTAAAAGTTTAGAGCTGCAAACGTCTGATATTCCTGCTGTGAAATGCCCTTTTGCTATATTTTCCCAAATCTCGCTCTGAACAAAATCTCCTTTGTTCTTTTGAAGTAATTTATGCACCGATTGATGTTTTTTGCTTAAATGCCACTGCTCAAGTAAACTACCATCCATTGTATTGTATCCGATATAAAGTACATCTTCCTTATTAGAATTAATCCAGCCAATGTTGGATATTTGCTTATAATTGACTGTGTTAGAAAATATACTAGGGAGTGCTTCACTCTTCAGAAATATATTGTCATTATCCAACTTTACTCCAATTTTAAAGCAGTAAACAATTTTTGGCCTACAACTGTAATTCACTGCGACGTTCAGATGGCCACTCGAGCAATGTGACATGCTACAAAGAGAAATGTAAAAACGGGAAAGTCCAATACTTTGCGTATTAGCCTTGAGTTCGATGAAATGGGGATTTGATTCGTTGACTCTTTTGTGTGGGGTAATGAATGCACCTACCAAACCGGATGCCGTAATTATGACAGCTCCTTCAGTTGGCGCATTTCCAAAATGTTCCACTGTTGGGCGATGCTCTAAACGTTCGAATTTATCCGCATATGTCGGCAAGTCCTTTTTCTGTGAGTGAAAATATATACTCTTTCCGTTGTGAAAAAACTTAGCTGATATGATGTCCTCGCCAGGAAAGTTTACTTTGTAAAGCAGAAACCAAGAATTTAACTCTTTTTCTGTTGTCCATATCTCGATTAGTCCAGCATTGTAACCAGCTAGTAGTAGTTCTCCATTACTACTCCACTCTAAAACTGTCAAAACATTCTTGGAATTTGTTACACAATATGTTTGCCACGGAGAAATAAGATCACAAACAAATATCTGGCTTTCGGATTCCAGCTCCTGAAGGACACTGAATGCAACAACATTTCTGGTAGATATTCTACAGATAATTCTTTTGTTTGTATTGGGGGTAGAATTTCCATGAACCTTGTAAATAATAGTCATGGTTTTTTATCTTAAAATACAGCGAAAAGTTTATAGCCTGCTTAAAAGCGCCAATAACGATATCTATTGAAAAGTAAACAAAACTTAGAAATAGGTATGAAACGATACGAGTAAATACAAGTACATACTCGATACTTTTTGATCGATACCAACTAATTTTGGTATCGATATTTTTAAACCAATTATGAAGCGCCTTGTCCTATACCCCCCCGTCTCCACCTTCTACGGATTCTGTTAAAAAAGCTGTGGAAAGACGGATATGTCAGGTGGAGACTGCAAATTTCCCCAGTCAAAGCATATGGGTCGTTCTTAAAAAACATGACCATTCTGAATTTTGTAATTTTTAAAAATTAAGTTGGCCAAATATGTTTATAATTGGCCTCATGTGGTTACGGATGGTATCAACAATAGGAATCCATAACCAGCAGTATTTTTTTTAATTTTTGGAGTTTTTGGAGTTAATAAGTCACAGAGTGGACCGGTAACAGAGGGGACAAATTAACTCAAAAATACCATATTTTAGCTTTTTAATCGAATTTTGGAGAATTTATTTGTCCACTTAATTAATGTACATAAAATATTTATAAAAAAATTATAAAATAAATAAAAAATCACTTTACTCACCGTTTTTCAACAGTAACAGAATTGACACTGAATAAGGGTACGTACCCGGCATACAATTGGGTTCCTTACTCAACAACGCACTAAACAAGACTGAACAGTTCAAAACACATTTTGTTGATTTTAGCTAAGTTATGATGGAGAAGCATAAGAGAAATATACGCGTCATAACGTTTAACAAACATTTTTCAATAAAATGAGTGGACGTAACAGAGGGGACCAAAACCTGGGGACACAAATTTTCTTCATAAAAATTATACAAAAAAATTATTTTTCATCATTCTTTTCTATATATGGTATTAATATACACAAACTGAATAACAAAAATTGTAAATATAATTTTTTTTTAATTTTATTTCAACTGAAAATAACTATTAAATTTTTATAAATTGGCTCGGGACACAGGTTTTTGCTAATAAAAAATATTTTTTAAGTTATTTTCAGATAATTAATTATTTTTTTTTTATAATATAGTTACGTAGAATCGATAATAATTTATAAAAATGCAGATATTTTTCTATTTTCTTTTTGAAGAAACAAAATATTAAATAGTAAAGTCTGGGGACACCAATTGGTCATGTTTTTTAAGAACGACCCATATAATTCATGCCGAATTTCGGCTGAGATTTCCAATAATGGACCAATTCCCATTTGAGGCAAAGTATCACAATTTTTCTAATGAAATTTGCAGGGGGTGTTGAGGAAGTGCTCATTGACAGATATATTCAACATTTTGCGTAGAAATGGTAGCAGTTGTAAAGTTATTTGTTGTTAAAATTTCCCCATTACCTTACAAATTTTTTATATCAACACTGCACTAATCACTTCATTTCATTATTATATCAGTTTTTCTTCATAAACATATGAATGCACATCTTTTTTTACTAAATATTTAACAACTAATGCTTATAAAAGTGTTCTTTAAATAAGTTTCTATTCGCAAACAACCTGTAAACACACTTTGTTGAGGGATGGCCGCGAAGTATGTAATGCCACATCGCTGAAAACAATTTCCCAAAAATACTTGGTTAAGCATTACGAAATATAAAATATATAAAATATATAAATTTTTGTAAATTCAATACCTCAATACATATTGCAAATTTGTAAGCAAAAATCGCGCGATTTTTTGTTACAAATTTTCGTCTGCGGCGCTTTTCTATAAATTCAATACTTCAATATATTGAAAATTTTTAATAAAAAATGGGGGTGCTTTAAAAAATCAATACTTCGATATATTGCAAATTTTCGCTTCTGCCGCTTGTTTTTAAATCAGTCCTTTGATATATAGTGAAAATATGCTAAAACAACTTGCCCTTTTAATTGATTCCGTTTTCAGTTTATTTTCCGACATTTTTTGGTATGTGTGGCAGCACCGAAGTTTCAGTTCAATCGCTCTGCAAAGGAAAAAGTGAGGTTGAATTTGACTTTTTTTTGCAACTTCAACTACTAATTACTTAAAAACTATAAGCCTCCGGAGGGGGTCACCTTCAGATTTAAAATCGGGGGGACCACCACTACACCCCCTCATCACCATTCTTTTCAAAATCTGCTCCATTATTGGAAAAAAATAAAACTTAAAAAGTAAATATTATTTTCCGAGCAACAAATATAACTTGGAAACATGAAATTTCAAAAATAATCGTTATTTGCGGTCCCGGTTTTAGTGTAAAAGGATGGCAACCGTTAAAAAAGTGTAAAGCCAGTAAATAAAATATAAAAACATGACTTGGCTTTCGTAAAACATACTATTTATTTGATATTCAAATGATGAGTATTTGTGTTTAGGTAGTTTTCCAAAACCAATTAGCTTGGGTTTGACACAAGTTATTTTCTTACCATATGTACTTAAATGGTTTCTTCTAGATTTTAATTATGGTATTATCGAAAACGCTAGTATAAAAAAAAATTTATTTACTACATGTCTCGCAGATATGCCTTGAGCAATGATTCCTAAAGCAGTTAATCTTCATAAAACACTTAAGTTTTTATTTTTCCCAAATTGTCCAACATATTATTTATATTCTGAATACTAAGGCTGCTTTGTGGCACATTTACCCAAAACCACTGGTAACTTCCTTAAAAGAATACGAAAGTTTTTGAAACTAATTTGCGAAAAGAATGTTCAAAGCTCTATTCACATTGAGAAAAAAATTTCGAAATTGCTATCCGTAGATTCTCTCAAGGATTTGCCTTTTTGCGAGGGCTGCTCTCAATAGTCTTTTCGAATCGGCGCGAGTGTCTCTTACTACGTTTATGCGTCAGAATTCATGAACTCTTACACCCCTATTATGCAACACTTTCGTATTCGGAATCGGAATCGTAGGAATGGTGAACGAGTAACCTTTTTTGCGTAATTTTTCTACGAAAATAATTCTGTGTCGGAGGCGAGATAAAAGATGTAAATCGATGTGTGTTTGCAAGAAATATTGGTGATGTTCATTTAAACAGATAAATTTGCCTTTCGCATATACGTATATTTTTAGTTACTGCTTTATATAAACGAGCAAAAAATAATCTTTGTTGCCCCTTATTGAGAAGCTTGGGTCCGGTTTAGTTGTTTGTACAATAATTTTCGGTTGTTGTGATAAAACGCATAACCCGAATCCAAAACTTTAACATAAACGTGTAATCAAAGGATTAAACCTTTATTTAAAATAAATGTTTCAAATTATTAATAAATTCGCCCCCTTATTCTAGAACCCGAATTTTCGTTGTTTTTCGAAGATAGCTGAATGAAGGAAAACAAAGTGGAAAGCAATTAAAAAAAGCACTCATCATGTGATTGTTTATTATAAGAAACTGATTAAAGTTAAAAAAAAATACAGCATCTTGAACACAAAGTTGAAGAAAATAGAGGAAACAATCGATTAATGTGGAAGTACTTAAAAAATGTAGTCAATAATGCAGACAACAAAGAATATATCAAAGAAGTGCTAATAAGTGGCACGCTATACGATAGCAGCTGGGAAATCGCAGAGCATTTAAACAAATTCTTTGTGGACAGTATTATTGAGATTAACAGTAATATACAAGACATTGGTGATGACTTAATCCAGCTGGCAAAATCTCAAACGACATTTAAATTTGAAGAAGTTAGTACGGAAGATATCATCCAAATTGTTAAGAAATTTAAGAGAAAAATTGGTGTGAATAACTTACTATCGGAGGGTGTCATTAAAGACTCAGTTGAATACATGGGCCATTTTTACGCGTTATTAATAAATAAGAGTCTGCAATCTGGAACTGTACCGAACGAATGGAAAAATTTGACAATAGTTCCAGTGAAAAAAGTAAAAAATGCGATAGGAGTTTAGGCCAATTAACACCCTTCCCAATATGGAAAAAATTTTAGAGACGGTTGTAAAAAACCAATTGGTACATTATGTTGAGTGCAATAATATACTCATAAAAGAGCAATCAGGATTCAGGGCTAAGCATTCTTGTGAGACTGCACTGAACTTTGTACTGTCACAATGGAAGGAGGACCTTTCCTCCAAGAGGAATGTCTTAGCGGTGTTTATTGACCTGAAAAGAGCCTTTGAGGCTATTGACAGGTCTAGAATGTTGAAAAAACTTGAAGCTATTGGTATGGAGAACATTGAGCTGGCTTGGTGTCGAAGTTTTCTCTCAGACCGTAAGCAACAAAGAGTGATTGAGTCAAAAATGTCAAAAACGGTTGCAGTAAATATCGATCTGCCTCAAGGATCGGTTCTTGCTCCAATACTTTTTAACATTTACATTAATGACATAAATACGGTACTAAAATACTGTAACATAAAACTGTTCGCGCATGATACGCTTCTAACCATCAATGATAGAAATTTACCAAATGCCATATCTAAGATGCAGGAAGATCTTGACTCTTTATATAAATGGTTCTGTTTAAACAAACTTGAAGTGAATGTGAAAAAGACACAGTTCATGGTCTTATCTAGGGTGGCTAATGCGAACTCATTTAACTATAGCTTACAAATCAGAGATGAAAAGCTCTAGGAGGTAAAAATCATTAAATACGTAGGTATATACATTGATAATAAGTTAAAATTCGATGAGCATGTTGATTATGCAATAAATAAAATTGCTAAAACAATTGGTCTCATGAAAAGATCATGTAAGTACCTAGGAAGAAAATATAAAACACTAGTGTATAGGTCCATAATAGAACCGCACTTCATATATTGTCCAACGATCTTTTTCATGGCAAGCGATACACAAATCGACAAGTTACAAAAAATGCAAAATAGAGCAATGCGGTTTAAACTCAATAAGCGCCACGATGCACCCACACGAGAGATGGACTGGATGAACTGGCTGAGTGTTAAGCAGCAAATTTTTTATCACGCCATGAAATTCGTATTCAATATAAAGAATTGTCGGTTGCCGGACTACCAGAGCGACAATCTCAGATATATAAATGACACTCATTCATACATACTCAGGGAAAATAATAGCCTTAGACTGCCGTTATATAGGACAGAAGTGGATAAAATGAACATATTATACAAAGGATTAAAGTGTTTTAACGAACTACCGCCACAAACAAGAAATTGTGAAAGCATTCATTACTTGATCACTGTCGAACACTACCTATCAGATACAGGCTCGGCATGGAAATAAATCCTTTCCGTCCGGCCGGGTTGCTCTGGATTCAATCCACTCAGACAGCTTGCTGAAGCTACAAATCTTGACAGAGTCGAAACACCAATCCCCGAAGCACCGTCATCCTACCAAACAGTGCTGCTCTGGATCTAGTCCATTCAGACAGCGTGTATAACATCGTAAATCCTGATCGAACCGAAGCAACAATATGAGAAGTGAGGGTGCAGATAGGAAACTAGTGCTTTCCAACTGCCCTAACAACTGAAGAAACAATGTGAGAAGTGAAGGTGCAGTTTGGAAACTAGTCCTTTCCAACTGCCCTAACAACTGAAGCAATAATATAGGAGGGAAGGTGCGGATTGGAAACTAGTGCTTTCCAACTGCCCTAACAATTGTGACAATAACATGAGAAGGGAAGGTGCAGATTGGAAACTAGTCCTTTCCAACTGCCCTAAAAATATGGCCTGGAACTTGCCTGTTCAGACCACTTGCCTAATTTGCCTGCTCTGCCATATGATTGGGAACTGCAGTTGCGTTTTTTGGGGATTTCCGACCTTGTACTCGATTATTCAAATAAATTGAAGTGGAAGGTCGGACCTTTTTGAAGGTAATTTATTCATGCGGCCTAATATAGACATATGTAATATTATATTTTATAGTTTTTGTATACATAATTCTATATTTAATTGATAATTTTTGCAATAAGAAAATTACAATTCATATACATATGTACGAATATCATAGTTGTATTAAGTCGTAAGACTGTAACAAATAAATAAATAAATAAATATTTTGAGGAAAATTATGGATTCTGATGTATTTGCAATTATAGCAGCAAAGTAAGCGGGCGCTATGGCAATGGATTCACAAAGGTATGCGGAGCTGTCGGGCATAGTAACCATGTTAGCTTCTGGTTGAATTGTTGAGCCACAAGAAAGAACTCCTCCTGTGCCTGAAGCTCTGGTTCTCAATGCAATTAATGCAATAACAGCATCTTCCAAGCCATTGAAAACATGCACTTTGTTAGGTCCACCACCTGTTGCACTTGCTTCTGCCATCGGCCGCGCTTAGGGATTATAACCCTTGCTAAGTAGAATTTTCCTTTCTGTGTTGCGGGGAAGAGGGGCTTTCGCATGACAAAGGTATACAACATTTTTTGTGCATATCACTCCGGCTACGTCGTCCACAGTATTTTTGCGCAGAACCCACGTCGAAATTTGCAAAAAAGTGCATAGTGCAAACCGAGTTTATTAATAAGCTAGTGGTAGGAAATTTGAAACATTTATCTTAAATAAAATGTGAATCCTTTGATTACACGTTTATGTTAAAGTTTTTGAATTCGGGTTATGCATTTGGACACAACAACCGAATATCGTTATACAAATAACTAAACCGGGCCCAAGTTTCTCGATAAGGGGCAACAAAGATTCTTTTTTTCTCGTTTATATAAAGCAGTGGATAAAAATATACGTGTATGCGAAAGGCAAAGTTATCTGTTTAAATGAACACCACCAATATTTCTTGCAATCACACATCGATTTGCATCTTTTATTTCGCCTCCTACACAGAATTGTTTTCGTACAAAATTACGCAAAAAAGCTTACTCGTTCGTTTTTAGGCATGCCATTGTTACGAATTTCGAATGTTCGAAGATACGATTCGGATTGCAGCATATTATTTCTACGATTCGTAGCAAAATCTGAATACGAAAGAGTTGCAGAATAGGGGTGTCGGTTTGCACTACGCACTTTTTTGTAAATTTCGAAGAGGGTTCTGCGCAAAAATACTGTGATATGCACAAGAAATATTGTATACCTTTGACATGCGGAAGCCCTCTTCTCCGGCAACACAGAAAGGAGAACTCTGCTTAGTAAGAGTTATAATCCCTAAGCCTGGACCTAGCAAAATGCATGTTTTCAATGGATTGGAAGAAGCTGTTATTGCATTAACTGGATTGGGAACCAGTTCTTCAGGCAGAGGAGGAGTCCTGGCTTGTGGTTCAACAATTCAACCAGAAGCTGACATAGATGCACCCATGGCTACTATGCCCGGCAGCTCAGCATATCTTTGTGAGTCCATTGCCATAGCGCGCTCTTACTCCGTTGCTATAACTGCAAAGGCTTCAAAATCCATAAATTTCCTCAAAATATTTAAAATCAATCAATTTTGCTATAAAGAAGCACATGATGAGGATTTTTTTAATTCCTTTCCACTTTGTTTTCCTTCATACAGCTGAGTTCGAAAAATAAATGATACCTGGCAATGCTGTAAATTTTTCCGCAAGGGTTGCATCATGTCGATTTTTCGTTTTTCGTAACGTAGCTACGAATTACGAATTACGAAAATTCGTGTTCTAGAATAAGGGTGTTAATTTCATGAATTCAAAAATGGTTCAGTTTATGCATAACTCGCGAATTCATGAAATGAAGGGTTTTGAAGAAGTGGCAGCGCACTAACGAGAAATTAGACTGTAGGGTTGTGGTTTTATTGGTTTCTTTTTTAATGTATTTCAATTTCTTCTATTTCAACCCAAATTCATGAAATGATTTCGTGAATTTGCCTACGCATAAACGTAGTATATGTTATATAGCCATGGATACGCTACAGGCTGCCACATACTTCCATTTTCACAATTTATCAGCATTAAAATGGACTATTTACCACCATTAAAATGCACGCAAATTTTGACAGCTGCTGCGGTTGTACAGCGCCACTTGCGACCGGGTAAAATTCTAATATTTAGGCTAATGGGCTGTTTTTGCTTACACATTTAGCGCATTTAGCTCTAAATGCTACTCTAAATGTACATTTATCCATACAAAATTCGTCGCTTAAATGCAACTCCATTTTTGCATTAAGAATCTAAATGCTAAAAGCAACCCTGTGATCTTCCAAAATTTCCACGATTCGAACATGTACACAAACAAATGCTTGGTTATGGTTAAAACAATTCAAGTTTTTGTATTGAATTTTTGGTTTAAAATTTATTTTTTCCTTTTCAGTAGGGTTTTTGCACATTATCTTCTGCGTGAGAGTTGATCGTAATAGGTACGGATCTGGATAAGCGACTGGAATACGGCTGTTTGTCAAAAGCATACGATTTCGAACTCGCGTAAATGTACATTTGCTAAATGCGATAGCATGAACGCTCTTATAAATCATATGTTCGAAAGTGCTAAATGTTGCATTTTAAATGCAGCAAAAACGCTGCATAAGCTATTTCCAGCGAAAGTGAGGACCGAGCTGCAATTTTTGGAGATAGCCAAATATTCTGATAAAATGTTAGCTTTCGCATATCAGCATATTTTAGCGATAGCGAAAGTTGGAATCCGGCTGCTGGCCGACACGGTGGGCTTTTTGATTTCTAAAAGAACTTCATCAGCAAGAAACGCGATAATAGTTCCATATTTTCGTCGTTGTTTGTTAAGAGTTTCATGAAACTCTCGCAAATATCAACAGCACCAAACTTATTTTTCAAAATGGTTGACTACGGAAGAAGGCTTTTCTTTCTTTGAACATCCAAGCAGCCAAACTTTAAGCATCCCGCCTTTTGTTATAGCATGATAGCTTTTCCTTTCCCTACAGGGTGGCAACAAAACACAAGTAATCTAAGTTCGGTCGGAGCCGAACATTAATTACCCGGCGCAAGTATTAAATACATGCTTTTCACCTTTCTAAAAACTAACGCTACATGCCAAGCAGGGGTGGTTTCACCCCTATTTTAAATATCTTCGATAGAACATTAAGTTAGACATAATGGCCCATAGTCATAGTCCCAAGTTAAAACTCATTCTTGTTGAAATACAGTTTTAAGTTTAGAATAGAGATTTAAGTTGTGTTAATCATAGACATCTTAGAAACAGCTTTTTGTTAAGATGAGAGAGAACAGTGCTATCCATATGAAGAGACAAAATTTACCCGGCAATATATAGAAATATGAGTGCTTTAATTAGTTCACCCTGTGTCCGCTGTAGGGTTGTGGATTTAGCAAGCCGGGAAGTCATGGGTTCGAATCCCACTGCCAAGGAACATTTTTTACACCTTTTTTTGTTCTTTTAAATATTATTTAAATTTTTGTTATTTAATTATAGTTGTTCTGGCCTTTTTAATTGAAATTAGACTACAACAAATTTTATTAATAACGAAATAATTATATGAAATACCATAAACAAAAAAATATAATAAAACAAAATCTAAAATAAAATAAAATAATGTTTATAGCAAAATAAAAATAAAAAATAAATTGTTTGGAATCGCTCGGAGCGGGGTCCGAACCTGGGTGCTATTGCGTTTACTTCTTCAACAACAAAACAAAACTTAGAACCTTATTTTACCATTTTTAAACCGCGTTCTCCTCATTTTAAAGTTAAAACTCTGTTTTTGCCATAAAATGCATTGTAATTCGACTATGAAAGAGTTAAAATGGTGATTACAATGAAACACAACTTTAATCATTAAAACCTTTTTCTAACTTCTCTATGACTACGGGCCAATATGATAAACTCATATAGTCATATGTGGGCGGTATCACGCCCATTTTCCAAAATTCCAAATAATGTTGCATATTTTCAAGGCATTGTTGTTAGTATCAATTTTAAGTAAATAGGAGTCCTTACATTTCGAAATATAGAAGTTTCAAGCATTTCGAAAATTAACCGTTATATGAAAAGTGGGAGTAAACTTAGTCCGATTTCAATAATTTTGAACGTTTTGCTTTTATGTGGCAAGCAAAATAACCATACCGAGTTTAGTACAAATTGGTAGAACGGTAACGAGATACATATATGTGGTCATAAGTGGATTGTGCCACACCCATTTTCCAAAGTTTTATCATAAACGTATTTCTTGATATAGAATTATTGCAACCATCAATTTTGAATAAACTAGCTTTAGTATTTACTGATTTATCGAAGATTTCGTATTTCTCTAAATTACCGTTATATGGGATGTGGGCGTGGTTATTGTCCGATTTTAAAAATTTTCAGCCATTTGGTATGTTGTACCAAGGCCAACAACTGTGCTAAGTTTGGGCGAAATTGGTGGAGCGGTTAACAAGATATACACGTGTAGTTACTAAAATATCGCAGTTTTAGTATTTCTGAAAACTACCGTTATATGGGAGGTAGGCGTGGTTATTGTCAATTCTATCCGTCCTACGCCCGAAAGAAGTACACGTACCAAGTTTCGTTAAGATATCTCAAGTTTTACTCGAGTTATCGCGTGCACAGACGGACGGCCAGACAATCACCGCTTAATCGGTTTCTCTTTTCATTCGATTAGTTTTGCCTGTTACAAACAACCGTTTTGTGAACGAAGTTATAATACCCTTATGCAAAAGTGCGCTCGGGTATATAATAATGTAAAACTGCGTTTACAAAATTGGACCTTCGCACAGCCAAATTAATCATTTGACCCAATGTGCATTGGGACGTAATTGTGCATAGGCTGGTAAACTCAACAAGGTGACAATAGGAGCTTTCACTTGGAGAACAACAGGACGTAGCTCGTAAGATTTTGCCGGGATTTTCCAAACTCGATGTTGTTCGCTAGAGGCAGCGTTGGCGAATACTGTGCTTATGAAACAGACTGCAGCTAAACCCAAAAACAAAATCAATGCATATCACGACACGCAAGGGGGGAGAAGGGTTTCAAACGGTGCTTCCATTGTTCTGGTGAACAAAGAATTTGTCAATGCTCACAATTTCGTGAAATACCGGTAACCACGCGAAAGGATGTAATTCGTAATAAAACCGCATGTACAAACTGTAGAACGAGATACATAAAAGAGACAAGTGCCCAAACGCGTCAACGTGCAGAATATGCAGACATCGCAACCATACGCTTCCGAAGCCAACACTACTTCAATGGATACCGCGAATTCACAGTCATACAAAAATAGTGTCAATGCAAACATGAACTTACTTACAAGGGATTCGTCATACTCTGCCACTGCCGCGCTAAACGCATTAGAAGCAACCACGAACTCTGACGCGACCTTTGGGAAAGCCGCTCTTCTGTCCGGCATCGGATGCTCAAAGGGTAAGGTAAAGGGCGAAACATCATTGTTGTTGACGCCAATGGAGGGTACCAAACCATTCACTCTATATACGCTCGTGTTGACAAAGCTTACAGAATGTTTGCAGCCGGTGAAAATACACTCTTCCAAGTGGCCGCATATCGAAGGCTTAAAATTAGCTGATCCGCAGTATTACTTGCCAGCTCGCATTGACTTAATTATATATAATATAATAAAATGTATTCGCTATTGGTTGGGTGCTCTTCGCTATATTTAGACCCTCTTAATGATAATTTGATGACCGGGCCGCAAATTCAGGAAAACTTAGTTTATATTTCAATCCGCTTTCAAATTCTCAAGTACGCTTGGACCGTTGACATAAGCGGTATGTATCGTCAGGTAATGGTCGCTAAAGAAAATGTCGATTATCTACGAGTCATATGGCGCAAAAGCAAGTATGAGTCATTACAAGACTTTCGTATCTAAGAGTTACTTATGGTATTGCCTCCAGTCCTCATCTCGCCAAAATGGAACTTAAAAAGTCATAATATTTCAATACATTTTTGTGAAATTCTTTGCGTGTACAGGGAAGCTGGCTCCAGTCAACTGTGCCCCAAAACGTTATCCCAACGACTCTGGCAACTTGGCTTAGACTGGGATGATACAGTACAAGAAGACATCGCCGCTTGCTGGCTGAGTCATCGCGAACATTTTATATTACTTTCTGGACTCAAAATCCAAAGATGGCTTGGAACCGGAATGGAAGCTTCAACGACAGATCTGCACTGCTTCGCAGATGCTTAAGAACAGGCGTACGCTGGTTTAGTATACGCTCGGACACGACATGCTGACGGCCCAACAACTGTAGCTATGGTAAGTGCGAAAACCAAAGTCTCACCTCTCCGTTCTATTGCCATAGCTAAGCTTGGGTTGTGCTGTTCTGGTCTCAAAACTCGCACATCACCTACAACAATCGTTAGCTGGACTGGTACCCAAGATATATGGATGGACGGATTCTATGGCATTGGCCTGGTTACATAGGTACCTCATCCGCTGGTCTGTATTTGTAGCGAACCGAGTGGCAACATCTCAAACGAATATAGCATCGGAAGATTGGTACAACCGATAATCCAGCTGATTTCGCATCACGAGGTATGCAACCTGCGAAATTTATCCAGCATAAATTATGGAGGAATGGGCCTTCCTGGTTGTCGCAGGATGTTAAATATTGGCGTGAGTCACCATCAATACCACCGACAGAGTTGGACTGCGTCCAAAGTGAGTCCTTACTCAAACCGCATCTACTGGCGCTGCTAGCTTCATAGCGCTAGATATGCACGCTAGGTTTTCGTCGCTATAACGTTTGAAAGGTATTACAGCTTACTGGCTACGATATATACGCAACTTGCGAGAAAAACAAATGCAAGGAGGTCCGCTAACACACGCAGAGTTACGTGCCGCCGAAGAATACCGGATACGTCAAGTGCAATTCGTAGAGATGCCTTCTGATGTGGCTTGGTGAGGGCTCCTCTGCAAGAAAGAACCTGTTCGGGTGTCCACGTTGGTGGCTCCTACTAGGAACTGCTTGCAGAGCATTGTATTGTGTTCCTTTACGGGGAGCACATGTAGGTGGTGTTGTGGCGACATTAGAAGACATCCGGTCGCAGACCGGAGTGCTGTGTTCTCTGCTGTCTGCAGCTTTATAGACTGCGTCGAACAAGTACCCGGCGACCACACGGCGCTGCGTAGTTTAGAACCGGCCGGCTAATTGCCTTGTATGTTGCCAGCAATCTTTCTTTATCTTTGCCTAGGTGCCGCTGGCCAGCGACATGAGGACCTTGTTGCGGCTCTGTACCTTATTGACAATTGCGGTTATGAGAGTCGAAAGGAGAGCAGACTGTCGAAGATGACTCCGAGATTTTTCGGGTTATTCAACGTCGGAATTGGGTCGCCGTCGACGTGAATACCCAGCTGCAGTCTAATCTCCATCGTCCAGGTGGTAAATTTTCGTGGGGGAGAAGGTTAAGCTCCGTGCAGTGAAGAAGCGAGAAAGCTCTGAGAGGTATCCGTTTACTTTGGAGCACAAGTCATGAAATCCATCACCAGACGTCATTATCGAGCAGTCGTATGCATATGAGACAATCGAGACTCCCTTTGGTGGTTGAGGGAGCTTTGAGATGTTAAAAATTAAACAGCAACGAGGATCCCTTGTTTAATTTTCCTCTATTTGCTGCTGTTGTCTCCGAATACAACTGACAATTGTCGACCACTTATACAGTTCGCTGACCACCGTGAGTCTCCGTGGGAGAGAGGAGGCCTCTATGTCTTCTAGTATTCCCACGACAGCCGGTTCTACGTATTGGAATGACTCGGGTTTTACCCGACCAAGGGCAGTTGTTTCGGCGATCTAACCCCGTTTATGTCTACGGAATATCTCAAATCTCAATTTCATCGTGGTGTGAATTGGTATCCGTTAATAATAGTTCTTCGCAAATTACCGTAAACTGTAAAGCTTTGTTTTTTTTTCTTTTAAATAAAACAATGCATTTTCCACTGGTTCACTAGAGCACTATCTAGCCCGGCAGTAAATAAAGCCCACCTCAATTTTTTCCACACAGGAGCTGCCACATCAATACCTTTTGAATCGCATTCAATTTCTACACGCAACTTCTGAAATGTGTGTTGGATCCATATTAGGCAATATACCTTCGTCAAGCTCTTCCCCGTCCGATAGCTCGTCAACTGTCTCTGGTGGACAAACTCTATATTTCGAACCGACCCGTCCTCGTCATCCACTCCAGTTTTCAATGATACGTTCAAGCTCTGCTGTTATTAGGTAATGACGTCGTTCCATATTTACACCACATTTATCAATATTTTCACTTATTTTTATCGCTTCAGAAATATTTTCACGATATTAAAACGATTTCCAAGCAATGCGTAATAATAAATATTTTTGTAAACAACATCAGCTGATTGTCAAACAATTGTTTTCGGTACATGGACATCACACTTTCAAAATTTTAATGTCAACTTGATTAAAAAAGGGCCACGTTCAATTTTTCGTACACAAATTTTTTATCGTCGTATAAATATTTGTTATCTTTTTATGCAATTGGTGTGCTAAAATTTAAAAAAGGTGATTAATATTCTTTAATAACAATTTTTTTGAACATCTCTAAAAAAAGTTTCGGCAATTGCTAAAATATAATATTTAGGAAAGAGAAATTTTATATATGTCAACTCTTTTTGACAAACAATATATCATATTTTTGCTTTAAGAATATATATTGTACCTAAGTTTATTTAATAATTTGTTCAAAATATTTAAAGTTGCTGTACGAAACATCGTACAGCTCTTCAAAATGGGTCAACTAGAAAATAATAATTTGTTGTTTTCATAATATAACCTCAATGTGTGAAAAACCATATCTCCGAAGCTAGAGCAATTATGCGGCAATATTGGATTCAGCATCAAAAAATCTACAAGATGCGATGTGTTTTACTCAGGTGGTGAAGAAGTCAAAATTTGTCGGACTGTGTTAGCAATCAAAATATGTACAAATAATAAGAAAGAAAAGAAACTGCGTACTAGCATTTTCGACGTGAATACAATTTAACAAGAACGTGAGTTTGCAACTTCAGCTTTTTATCAATCATAGTTGCATTTTAGTACATTTAAATTTGTAGATTCTTGTAAATTAGAGCGGTAGCAAATCGTGTGTATTCGTTACTGAATAACGAATACAACCCCTGACTCGAAGTACCGAATCGTTACTCACATAATAATCTCGCTACTTGTATATGCACCATTAACGTGAATCAATACAACACATATATATATAAATCGAGTGAGGTTCAAGTGCTTGATTGGATCAAATTGTTCGAATCGATACAAAAGTATGTTGCGTGTATATATGTACACGAATGCATATGTACGAACGAACATTTCCTTACGCTGCAAGATTCGTTGCAATGATTCGTGTGAGGTACGAGTACTTGTATCAAAAGTAACGAGTAAAGTAACGATACGAAAGATACGGGTGGTGATTGCATTAGTAACGAATACATGCGGGCATCCAAATTTTAGTTAGTCTTATAGCTCTATTGTAAATTCAGTGCCGCCGTAGATATGGGTGGCCCATTCAGCGTAAAATTCTCCAAGGGCCGCGGGTCAAAGTCAATCAAAGGCTATAAAGCTGTTTTTATTTGCATGGTAAGTGGCGCTACGCGTCTGGAATTGGCGAGTAACCTATCCTCAGAGACCTTCATCAGCGTTATTAAAAGATTTGTCGAGGGCATTACCATACATACGTGTCTGACAATGGCACTAATTTTGTGGGTGCTAAAAAGGATCTAGATACAGTATTTCAACAGGCGATGAACCATCCGAACCTCCAGTTTAATCCCCCATGGACGGTTGATGGGAGTCCGCTGATAACCGTATAAAGTTCCATCTTCGGCAAGCCCTCAAATCGACCTTGTTGACGTACGAAGAGTTTCATACTCTGATCGCCGAAGTAGAAGCTTGCGTCAACCACGCCCTTTGTGCCAGCTCTCGAGCTCTTCGTCTGACCTGGAAACATTGACTCCTGGTCACTTTTTGATTGGCGAGCCACTCAAGGCATTACCTCAACCTACAATGCTCGATTTTAAAGTTAATATTAATCAACGATGGCAGCTTATATCCGCCGTACGTAACCGTTTTTGGTTTCGCTGGCAGCTAAAATACCTTTCAACACTGCAAACTAGAGCTAAATGGGTGCGTCCGAAGAAAACCATTCGAGAAGGGGACTTGGTCGTGGTGAGGGACGAACGAATTCCTCCTGAAAATTGGAAGCTAGCTCGTGTCGTCAAATATCATCCTGGTCAATACAAGAGTAGTACATAGATATCAAAACAGCCGAAGGCCTGTTTACCTGGCCCATCGTAAAGCTTGTACCTATTTTTTCAGATAATGAAGAATCTCAGTAGGATATACGCATATTTTATGCATCACATAAGTTTGTATACCTTCTTGTATGTTCTTGCACAATTTTGTAATATAGGTTAGGTAGGTTAGGTTAGAGTGGCTGCCCTGCGCAGGGCCCGGAGCACACGTGGGCTGACCGAAGCCATTTGTTTATTTCCCTCCCTTAGAAATTTAACCACCGAGTGCGTTTTATATAGCACAAAAAGACGAGAACGTTCGCCGAGTTCAAATCGGCTAAACAATCTAGAAAGTACTTGTTGAATAATTGGGGCGGAACAATGGCAGAGATAGTGTTCGATGGTATCCACCTCCTCCTCGTCTCTGCAACTGCGACAGAAATCGTTGGTGAGGTATCAACTGATTTATTTATTTATTTGGTGTACAGAAAAATGTTTTCTTACAGACAAATGAGAATAGAACATTTAGATATTTAAGTATTTGTGATATATTGCAGAATAGACTAATTATACATTTTAATTTATAATAATAAAAATAATAATAATAATTAAAATAATAATAATAATAATAATAATAAATGACGACTTCTAGGTCTACAAAATACCTAGGGGTGAAGCTGGACAGCAAACTCACATTCTGGGAACACATCCATGGAGTATGTGAAAAAGCTGCGCAGAGCACGGCGGCTCTAAGCCGGCTGATGGCAAACGTGGGCGGCCCGAAGCCATGCCGCAGGAAGCTTCTGATGACAGCGGTCCAATCGGTGCTCCTGTACGGGGCAGAAATATGGGCTGACGCATTGAAAGTCAAAAAATACCGGGTTCAAATGTCTTCGGTACAGCGCAGAGGGGCACTACGCATTGCTTCTGCATACCGTACAGTGTCCGCGGACGCGGTTCTAGTTATTTCTGGCGTCATGCCAATTGAGCTACTTGCTTACGAGCGAAAAGAGATTTACAATCTCAGTGCCGAGATAGGTCGAGCAGCTGCCGCGGCAAGGGCGCGCGAGCAACTGATCCAGCAGTGGCAACAAAACTGGAACGCGAGCACAAAAGGTCGATGGACACACTCCCTGATAGCCGACCTTCAAACATGGCTGAACAGACCACATGGGGAAGTCGATTTCTACCTGACGCAATTCCTCACCGGTCATGGTTACTTCCGAGAATATCTTCATAGAATGGGAAGGGTGGACTCACCGTTCTGTCACTACTGTGGAAACGTCGAAGATAACGTGTACCACACATTCTTCACCTGCGAACACTTCTTGATTTCGCGCAGAATGTTGGAAGAAAGACACGGAGACAT
>NW_016160311.1:44958-45854 GCF_001687245.7 Rhagoletis zephyria
TCTGCAGGCAAATTCCGGCACCACGAGCACGGAGAAAGCCGCCGACTCCCCAACAGGCGAGCCGGAAAAGAAAAAAAATACTACTACTAATAATAATAATAGTAGTAAAAACATGAATATTAATAATCCTAACAATAATGGTAATAATAATAACAATGTACCAGACAATCAATGGAAAACGGTTGGAAAAAGCAGAAAGCCCAAGCCAGGGCCAGCGCCAGGTGAACCCTTGGTCAATAAGGACGAGGCGACCAGCCGCAAAAAACAGAAGAGGGTGAGAAAAAAGAAGAGTCTCGCCAAATTAATCATTAAGCCAGCTGAAGGCAAAACCTATGCAGAGGTGCTGGGAACGATACGTGGTAAGCTCCAACCCGAGAAGACGGAGACCGTAATTCGATCTGTTCGGAAAACCCGCGAAGGCGGCGTGCTCATCGAAATGGAGCGCTGTGGCGACCACTCAGCATTTAAGGAAAATGTGTGCACTGCCATTGGCCAGCTTGGAGACGCCCGTATTCTCACTAGACGTTTACGTCTGGAAGTTCTGGACATGGACTGCCTAACCATGGCCCCAGAAGTGGAGAACGCTAATCGCGGGGAGTTAGGAGACAAGATGAATGGCCAACTTCGCGTCTCTCTCCTCGCTGTAAACTCGCGAGAACAAAGAATGGCTGTGGTGGAAATCGACGAACTGCCAGGCCGGACTCTTATTGAAAAGGGGAAGCTGCGAGTAGGTTGGATTATCTGCCGCGTCCGAGAGCGCGCGGATGTCCAAAGGTGTTTCCGCTGTCTGGGGTATGGCCACAAAAAGGCGGCATGCAAAGGCCCAGACAGAAGCAGTTCATGCTGGAAATGTGGTCAGCAGGGCCACATAGCCTCTGCGTGTAAAGAAAGCCCAA
>NW_016160311.1:46000-47399 GCF_001687245.7 Rhagoletis zephyria
CGAAGGGCTGACGGATGGAGAGTGATGGAAGACCTGAGTGGTAGCGACCACAACTACATCACCATCCAAGTCACCGACATAGCGCGAGGGCAAAGACGTAGTATCCCTCGCAGGAAACCAGGATGGAACCCGTCTAGGGTCGATGTTCGCAAGTTCGATACGTCACTCCTAGCAGATTCCCAAGGCATTTCACCCACAACGGGAGAGATCCACAACAGGGAGTCTTGTACTAAGCTGGTCGAAGAAACTATGCGCTGCATTCACCGGGCATGCAAAGCCTCAATGCCACAGAGGAGAGCATGGTCAGGTAAAAAGCAGGTATACTGGTGGAATGACCGAATTGCTGAGCTGCGAAGGGCCTGCCATAGAATGCGGAGACTCGCAACGCGCGCTCGTGGTAGACCCGAGGCGCTGACCAGAGCAGCAGCCTACAAAAGCGCTAAGAAAGCACTTGGGGCTGAGATACAGAAGAGTAAACGGAACTGCTGGAAAGCGCTATGTGACGAAGTGGATCGCGATCCCTGGGGTCAAGGATACAAAATAGTGATGATACAGTTCCATACATCATCACAGGCGATGGATGAGGCCCGAGTTAAGAATATAGTGGATGCGCTATTTCCCACACACCCACTAAGAGCCGACACAGTGTTCGTCGAGGAGCAAGCCGAGGCACCACTGTTTTCGACAGACGAGCTGAAGCTAGCCCTGCGAAGCATGAAAGCCGGCAAGGCTCCAGGCCCAGATGGCATACCAGCGGAGGCAATCAGGTTAGCAGCGGAAACGAGCCCTAATCTTCTGCTTAACATGTACAACAGCTGCCTTAGGGCCCGGGTTTTCCCAAGCCAATGGAAGAAGGCGAGACTGGTGCTCATAGCCAAGGGCAAAGGGGACCCAAACTCTCCTTCATCCTTCCGGCCACTCTGCATGCTAGACACAGCAGGCAAAATGATGGAGAGTCTGCTCAAAATACGCTTGACGTCAGCCATAGAAAGCGAGGGAGACCTTTCTCCCCGACAACATGTCTTCAGGAAGGGACACTCAACTATAGGAGCAATTGGCGAAGTAGTCGAGGCGGTACATAAGGCCGAAGAAGCCTGCCACCAGGCGCGGCCAATAGTGCTGCTAGTCACACTGGACGTCAAGAACGCCTTCAACTCGGCAAGATGGGACGATATGCTGGAGGCCTTGGAACGGTCATTCAAGGTTCCAACATACTTGCTAGATATGATCCGGGACTACCTCAGAGACCGTTGGCTTTTGTACGACACAACACAAGGTCAGAGAAAGAGACGTATAACCGGCGGAGCGGCACAGGGGTCTGTACTTGGCCCGGACCTCTGGAACGCCACGTATGACAGTCTGTTGCGCACGGAAATGCCGGAGAGCGCCTTCCTTGTCG
>NW_016160311.1:47737-49616 GCF_001687245.7 Rhagoletis zephyria
AAAAAAAAAAAAAAAAAAATATAACATAAAATAGCAAGGTTTGGTAGCTGGCGAGGCCTTGTCTTCAGTCTACTTTTGTGTGCGGCGGGCGGAAAGACCTAGTTTCCGCTCCGCGCTGAGGACAGGCTGTTGATCAAGGTCGGTAAGGCCGGGTTTCCGATCCATGTTCCCGAAGACATTACTTCGTATGTGTGGCAGGCGGAAAGCTCTGGTTTCCGCTCCGCGCTATGAACAAGCTGTTGATCATGGTCGGAAACAACGAGTTTCCGATCCATGTTCCCGAAGTCATTACTTTGAATGTGTTGCAGGCGGAAAGCTCTAGTCAGTGTCCGGTGATTGCCCCGACTACTAATCTGAGAGAGGAGCGGTCTAGCCGGGTGAGAGCTATGGATCGCTTTACATCAATCTTTGGCCATATTTGCCTGGTAATATGGCAGGTGGTTTCCACAGCCCACCTTATATTTACCTCCTCAACGAGTTTCGCCTTTAGTCTGTGGTTGCAGGAGGTTAGAGGTATGCCCGCATTCCGAGCAGAATTGACTAAAGATATTTCCATCCCCCTCCTTGCCAGTTCGTCGGCTAGGCAGTTGGCAGGGATGTCCTTATGTCCAGGGACCCATACAACAGTCAAGGAGCATTTTGATGCCAGCACGTTGAGAGTCTTCCTGCATTCGATGGCTACCTTGTACGTTGCTTCGTTAGAGAGATTTGATAGCAGCCTGGCTGTCAGAATAGATAGAAATAGGCCGTCCTGGAGGGGCGGAGGTTATAAGCCACCGAGCCGTCTCCATTATGGCGTTTAATTACGCTCGAAAAACGCTACAATGGTCCGGTAAGCGAAAACTGAGATTTAGCGCGAGTTCGTCACAGTAGATCCCGCTTCCCACGCTTTTGTTAAGCTTGGAACCATCTGTATATATGGCCGTAGACCCTGGGTTCAGGTCTGTGGCCCCTTCCTACTCGTTCCTTTCTGGGATTCTTGGGCAGAATTTGTTATCTAAACAGAGTAGAGGAGTGGTATAATCTATTTGTCCTAGATTATTCGGTAGAGCTTCAAGAAATTCTGCGTGCCCGAATCTGAGGTCTCTCCACGGCTGGATTGTATTTAGCCTGGCCGCACTACAGCCGGCCTGAAATTTGCCGTAGAGATCCACAGGTGGAAGATTTAAGATTATTTCCAGAGATTTGGTGGGTGTAGTGGGCAGGGCTNACCTTGGCTCTGGATACGGTGTTGTTTAGAGCAGGCCACCATACGGTGACCCCGTAGAAAAGGATGGGTCTTATCACAGCTGTGTACATCCAGTGTATTCCCCATTTTTTGCCTATAGCCGTCTTGCAGGCATAGAGGGAAGTATTGGCCTTCCTGGAGCGGTCTTCAATGTTTCGCTTCCATTCCAGCTTCCTGTCCAGAATAACACCAAAGTATTTGACCTCGGTTGAGAGAGTAAGTGCCACCCCGTTTAGGGTGGGAGGTTTAAATAAGGGAGTTTTATACTTCCTTGTGAAAAGTACCATTTCTGTCTTGGCAGGATTGACACTAAGTCCACATTTCTTGGACCAGATGTTTACCAGACCGAGTGCGTTTTGCAACAACTCACTCAGGACCTGAAGATGTTTGCCCGTTGCAACGATTGCTATGTCATCGGCGTACGCTATGACTTGACAACCGGTGCTCTTTAGGCTTAGAAGTATGGTGTTCACTGTTAGATTCCAGAGTAGAGGGGAGAGAACGCCCCCTTGGGGGATGCCCCTGGTCACGTATTTGGAATGGAACCATCCCCCAGTTCTGATAGAATAGTTCTCTTTCCGAGAAGGAGCTCAACAAAATCCACCAGACCTCGCTGCACCCCCGCCATGAGAAGGGAGTTAACAACAGACT
>NW_016160311.1:49774-58659 GCF_001687245.7 Rhagoletis zephyria
TTGTCAGCTTTAATATTCCGTCGAATATATTCGTCGATGAGCCTCTCTAGAGTTTTGAGGAAGAACGAGGTGAGGCTTATAGGCCTGAAATCCTTCGGTTTCACATGAGCGGCCTTGCCTCCTTTTGGTATGAATACAACCTTTGCCTTTGTCCACTCGTGTGGTATGCGAGTCAGTGTTAGGCAGGCTGTAAAAATCTGAGAAAGCATGGGACACAGTATGTCCTTAGCTTCCTGTAGTTGAGCGGGAAAGATTCCGTCAAGGCCAGGAGATTTGTAGGGCTGAAAGGACATTAAAGCCCATTCCACCCTCTCCTCACTTACGATGTCCCCAACGGTATCACCCAGAGACAAGTAGGTCCTAGGACCGGGCGAAAAATCGGGGGTGTCATCTGAGCAGCCCGGGAAGTGAGTGCTCATAAGGACCTCCAGCATTTCGCTACATGATGTCGTCCAGTCACCGTTAGGCTTCTGGATAGAGTTCATACTTGAAGAGGATTTTGAGAGAACTTTCCTCAGCCTGTTGGCTTCAGAGTTCTCTTCTATGTTGTCGCAGAAGTTTTGCCAAGATTCGCGTTTCGCCCTCTTTATGGCCTTCTTAAAAACTTTGAGTGCGTCTTTGTATGGTTGCCAAAGACCTGTTCGTTTAGCTTGATTGAAGAGCCTCCTGCTGTTCTTCCTCAGCGCTGAAATCTCAGGATTCCACCACTGGGGTTTCTTTTTGCCCTTCGGGAGGATGCTTGGGCAGGAGGCTTTGGAAGCAGCATTACAGGCATTTGTCACAAAGTTCATTGCTTCATCAATTTTTGACGATGAGTCCAGCTCACCGAGAGAAACAACCTTCGTATTCGGAAGACTCGGTTCATCAAATCTTAACGATAAGCGGGACTTATCGTGAGAAGCGTATCTGTGTAGAGGTATGTTCGCGCCTCTCACGTATTCGTAACATATATCCATTCTCTTAGCTTTGTCATTTACTTTATGTTTTCTACGAGTTCAGTAATAAATGAACCAGCTAGCATTAAGCACGCGACGCACAGCGGGGCAAAAAAGGTTGCCGTGGACAAATTAATTTTGAGAGCCCAAATATGAACCGATTTCAAGTTTCTTTTTTTAAATATAGGATAATTAAATTTCGCGTCGATCTATCCGTGGCGATTTTTAAAAAAAGCTCAGGTTTTTTACTTATTTATGTTCAAAAATGAATTTTAAAAAATTTACGTTTGAATGCTTCCACTTTTTTGGAAAATACTTAAAATTAATTTCAAATGTCTGCAATTATTTAAGAAATTATTCACAAACATTTTTCCATAGGATAGATTTTATTAAAAAATTTATTTCATTTGTTATTTATACTAATATATATTTTTAAAATTTTTCACACCACATACACATTCTAATGTGAGAAATTCAGTTTGTATGGGAGGTTCCACGACCCCTCTTTCAATAACTCCCATTTTTTCCATGAGTTTGGCGTTGATATTATAAATCTCTATACTAAGTTGCACACTCTACGGTGAATACTTCCAGAGATATCTTGTGTGAAAACTTTAGTTTGTATGGGAGGTGCCACGCCCCCTTGATATATCGAAATTATTCTTCTTCTACTATCATTTCGATTAGAAAAAACGGCTTTCAAAATATATATCAGTATAGATGACAAATTAAAAATATTTTTTAATTAAATATTTCTGATGGAAAAATGTTTATGAATAGTTTTCTAAATAATTGCAGGCATTTGAAATTAATTTCCAGTATTTTCCAAAAAATTGGAAGCATTCAAACGTAAAATTTTTTTTCTTTAATTTTCAACATAAATAAATAAAAAACTAGAGCTTTTTTAAAAAACCGCCACGGATAGATCGACGCGAAATTTAATTATCTCTTATTTAGATGAAAGAAACTTAAAATCGGTTCATATTTGGGCTCTTAAAATTGATTTGTCCACAGCAACCTTTTTTGCCCCACTGTACGTCGTTTTATCGCATTAAAAACGATATTCGAGTACAACTCCACAACAAGCTTTTCAGGCGTTTGGCGCTTTTCGGGCTTTCAGTAATAGCTGAATTTTGCAGCTGGAAGCCTGAAGCTTGACTTGACTTAATTAGAAACTTAGAAACGGTTACTCTGCGGGTCACCTATCATGGATAATATTGTGGCGAATACTGCGGAAACTCGAAGCGAACAACAAGAAAATGGCAGAATGTTCGAGGAATGATATCGAATATTCGACAGTGAGAAACGTAAAGTGGATGAATACTGCGAACACCGAGAGAATGAGAGAATAAGCGATATACGGCAGAACGTTCTAGGGCCAGTTTTTCAGTGCACGGCCGTAGTTTAAACTCAGTTTAAATGCCCGATCTGGCTGGTTTAAACTAAGATCAGCCAATCAAATGCCAGCCAGCTGTTCAATTTAAACTCAGTTTACTTAATCTAAGTTTAAACTGGCACTGAAAAACTGGAACCTAGTGTTTCCATGAGTGCGAGCGCAGATATATAAGGCTGCTACCGCAGTACAAGTCAAGTTAGTTGCAAGTTATCAAGCTACCAGACAAGTCAGTTGCGAATCAGCAAGCTATAAGTTCAGTTGTAAAGTATTTTAATTGCCTTAACAAGTATTGTTATTTGTTGTTATTGCATAAACAAGTATTGTAAAGTATTTGTTATACAATAAAGCGTACAGCGATACGAACCTAGAGATTGTTGGTGAATCCATCAAGTAGTCAAGGATAATCGTAACAACTGGTGTCAGAAATGGGATTGTTAAATAAATCCCATAGGAGAAAGTCCTGAAAATGGCGAAAAATCAAGAGCTGAAGATCAGGGAACTCAAACAGGAGTTGGAAAAGAGAAATTAATCAAGCACAGAGCTGAAGAAGATGTTAGAAGATTGACCTCCGGGGAATGATCCTTATATATCGCGTCAGGAAAGCACCACTTAGGGTTTGTTACAACCAGTACTGCAGAAGACGGTTGGTCTTGGAAATTCCGAAGATTGAAGTTGTTCCGACCGGAGAAAAAAGAGGTCCAGCTATAAAGGAAAAGCGTGGAGGTTAAGCCAACTCAGTAAAAAGAAGAAGTCGCCATATGGTAGTCAAGGAAATGGTCATGGCAAGCCAAGCAGTGTTTCCGCCAGGAGGAAAGCCACTGAACCACGTTGCAATGGAGATACGCCGGTGGTCGGAAATGGAGGCGGCTGTGGAAGCAGTGGGCGCGCTTCGAAGTATCCAGGAAAAGATCAGGGTCGGCAGAGGATGCAAAGGCAAGCATTAAAGCCTGAGGCCAGGGATGAGGTTATACATGTCCGGTCAATAAAGTTGACATCGGCGGAAGAGCGATATGCGGAAATAGTAGGCAAGTTTTAGCGTGAGGATCCGGATTTAGCAAGATGGGCTTAAGGCAGTGCAAATCGAGGATCGAAGCCTGGTAGTCATGGCTGGCAGAAGCACGTCCATATGAGATGGTCTACTCCCGCAGATAAGCAGGAAGCAATGTCCAGTACCGTAACGAGTCGAGAGGGTTTCCAGGAAGGTGATTTTGTGTTGATGTACAAGCCACAGCGGAAGAAAGGCTTCACCTCTAAAAACCACGGAACTGGAAAGGTCAATAAAGGATTGTCAAACGGCTGAATGACGCGGTGTACGGAATCCAGAGCGTTGGGAGACCGAGAGCCAAGATGGTCCACTTGGAAAGGCTTGCAGCGTTTAGAACGGCAAGCGTGTCTGAACGGGGCGATCAGACTTAGGTGGAGGGCAGTGTGGCGAACACTGCGGCAACAGCGAAGCGAACAACAAGAAAATGCCAGAATGTTTGAGGAATGATGTAGAATATTCTACAGCGAGAAACGTCAAGTGGATGAATACTGCAAAGAGCGAGAGAATGAGAGAATGAGCGATGGGCGGCAGAACGTTCTAGAGTTGCCATGAGTGCAAAGTTATCAAGTTACCAGACAAGTCAGTTGCGAATCAGCAGGCTACAAGTGCAGCTGTGTTAGCAAGTTTTGTAAAGTGCTTTAACTGCCTGAACAAGTATTGTTATTTGTTGTTATTACATAAATAAGTATTGGAAAGTGTTTCTTGTACAATAAAGTTGATTGTACTGTAATTTGGTCATCGTGATCGTTTATTGAACAATCCAGCGATACGAACCTAGAGATTTTTGGTAGATCCGTCAAGTAGTCAAGGATAATCGTAACAATAAGGCCATTGCGTAAGGCTTGCTATACAGTTCAATGCGAGCGTGAGCGTGAACGATCGCAAAGGCAAAGAATTCCAATTGTATTCTTATGGACGCTTACACACATCTGTCAAGACTTGTTGTTCACATGCGAATGCTTTACGTACGTACACAGTTGAGTAAGAGCTTGAAAAAAGGCATATTATGTATTTTAAATTAGTTTTTATTCTATAGTTCTGAAAGATATTTTAATTCTCTATTTTTTAATGTATAAACTATTGCAACAAGTTAGGTAATAACGAAGATATTGGTCAAAATAAAAAGCTCACGCTCACGCTCGCATTGGACTGTGTAGCAGGCTTAAGTCGTAAAATAGCCTAAATTGTACGAAGATCGGGTCGCTATAACCTGAGCTTGGAAAAAGGCATATTATGCATTTTAAATTAGTTTTATTCTATAAATCTGAAAGATATTTTAATTCCCTACCTTTTAATGTATCAACTATTGCAAAAAGTTAAGTAATAACCAAGAAATTGGTCAAAATAAAAAGCTCACGCTGACATTGAACTGTGTAGCAGGCTTAGGTCGTAAAATAGGCTAAATTGTACGACTCAGCAACAGTAGCATTGTCTACTGTCGTACTGAAAAAAGTAAACGATCAAAATCGTCGAAAACTATACAGTGCTGCCAAGTTTTTCCGTTTTAATACACTAGTCGAGTGGGAATTTTTAGGCAATGACGTGAAATTTTCGATACGATTCGACTCTCGAAAAACGACTTGAGTCGGCATGACTCTCGCATTGATGGGGAATATGATACGAGACTCTCCCATTTCGCTTCTGAGAGTGCCCCTAAACTCGTTTTACGACTTGGCAGCACAAACAATTCAGCGGGCGATGAACAGCTACTACTAGTCAAGTTTAAAATGCACTGCTTTGAATTCAGGGGATTTATTGTACATGCAATTATAAAACAAGCAAAAGTGCTGTGTTTATAAGTAAAAATACTTTTACTAAAAAATAAAATGTTAACAAGCCACATAACATTGACAAATACTTTCACTAATTTTTTAAGAATTTTATAACACGCAAGTACAAAGCACGTGTTTAATTTTTTTGATTTTCGAGTGCTTTACTCAATAAAAGGGAATCTCCTAGAATTTCTTAATAAATACCCATACCTGAATTTCGTGGCAGTGGCACTATGGGAAGATGTTATGAAAAATGAACTTTTTGACAGCGCTCTCACGAGAAGAAGAGATTCGTATCATATTATTTGTGTCACCTATTACATTTTCTCTTTGTTTTGATTCTCAGCAATTGTATTTTTACACGTTTAATTTGTTTTGTTTCAAAGAGGATACAAAATTATAATCAAAATCCTGACACAGTGTTTTTTTAGAATGTAGTGTTTTACGCGGGGGTTTGGTAGATAACTGACGCCTCTGGTGTCCCAGAGCCTTCATTTATAACAAAAACTCTTAACCTACACATACATAATTCTTAGCCTAAACATAGTGTGACGAATACTGCGGCAACGCGAAGCGAACAACGAGAAATAGGCAGAATGTTCGAGGAATGACGTAGAATGTTCCACAAAGAGAAACGTCAAGTTGGATGGACACTGCGAAGAGCGAAAGAAAGAGAATGAGCGATAAACTTCAGAACGTTCTAGAGTTGCCATAAGTGCGAGCGCAGGTATATAATAGCCACGACACAGCGGAGTTGAGTTAGCTACGAGTTACAAGTCAGCAAGCTATAAGTTTAATTGTGTTAACAAGTTTAGTAAAGCCTTGTTATTGCTTTAACAAGTATTATAAAGTGTTTTTACTGTATTAGCGAGTATTGTAAATTGTTTGTTGTACAATAAAGTTAATTGTACTACAATTTGGTCATCGTGAGCATTTATTTAACAATCCAGCGATACGAGCCCGAGTATATTTGGGAAATCCCTCAAAGCTTCGAGGATAATCGTAACAATAGTATGGGCGTGTGTGAATCGGTAACAAAGTTCTATGGGGAAAGCTGTTGAATAATGTTTTTACTATGGTGAGACAGTTTTACCAATCTGCTGTGTGAAATGAAATCTTTTTTGACAGCAGTAAATTTTTGATAACCGCAGATTTATTCGGAATAAACTATTACAAATTGAAGTGAAATTGATATTTTAAACACATCTAACATCACTGATTGCATTTCATCAATTTAAGCTTTTGTTTTACGAAAAATTACTCACAGCAACAGTCTTTGCGAGTGTCAAAATGTTCTATGCATTTGTCAAAAATTTCACTAGCCTCATGTGCTACTGAAATTTTATTCACCTCATAGTTGTCAAAAATTTACTTGCCGCAAACTTTGCTACCGATTCACACACGCCCTATAACTAAAACAAGTGTGTTGCACTACACATGTAGTAGGTATGTATAACTTATCTAGAAAAACACAAACCCTGGCATTCAGTAAGCGGTCTCTAGTCACCAATAGTGACTTTTGGTGGTGAACTTGGAATTTGAGACTATTTGGAATTCAGTACGCTGTCTCACGTCTCTAGTCTCAAAAATAAGTCACTAATTTAACAAAAATAGAAGTATGGAGGAAAAACTTATTTCTTTCCATTTTGTTAAAAAAACGCGAAAATGAAGCGAGGAAATTTGTTCAACAAGAATTTCATTAGGAAATAAACCAAAATGCTTTGATATCATACAAATGTATTGAAAAAAAATTATTTTTTTGTTTTTTAAACATTAAAATCTAAAGATTGTTAAAAAAAAAAACTAATAAAAAAATAAAAAATTACTAAATAAAAAAAAAATAAAAAATTTTCTACGACCGAGGAGGACTTGAACCCGGACCCTCTCGGCTGCCAGCCTTATGCTTTGACCACTCGGCCATTGCGACTCTTTGGGCGGCGCGGGCAAAAGGCATACATAAACACTGTCGGTTGGATGTCTGTGTTTGCTTTCACCACACATTTGTGGTGAATTTTTTGTGACTCTCTCCTTCTGAATTCCCAAATCGTCTCAAGTCACAAAAATTGTCACTAATTGATAATCTCAAATTTAGTGACTTGAGATGAGACTGAATTACTGAATTCCAGGGTTAAACCGACAGTGCCAGGAAGTAATAAAAATAGTCTACGGTTCCACTTGCATTTTAAGCCAATCGCATTTCATACCATTTAAGAAATGCATACGTGACTATTTCCGCACACCCTGGCATTGAATTCTAATGTCTATAAAGAACTGAGATTGCCAACTAAACAACCCTTAAGCTGAAGGTACATAATTTTATTTGCTGAGGCGTTGCGTTGATCCGTTGGAGCGTTGACTACGTTGAAAAATTTGCTGATCTACAAATGTACTTTCAAATGTCAACGCATGAACGCAACAAAAAAGTTGCGAGTTGGTTTACTTTCGACGGCAACTGCGTCAACGCATTCGTAACGGCGTCGTCTGTAACAGCTAGGGTGGCCAGATATTATAGTGACATAATCAGTACAGTCGGGATCAAAAATCAGTACAAAGCCATAAAAATCAGCTCATTTTTAAGCGTATTTTTTACAAATAAAACATCTCTTTGAGGTAAAATTTTCGAGTGACGAAAGCTGAACTAGAAACACAAAATTTATGATATCAATTTCGTGACGAAAATTATACGCATTTTTTAACTGCCTTTGAAGCGTAGGGAAAATCTTTTTTATTCATACGAATCGTTGCAAAAGTTCTGTTTTTTATTTTGTGTTTCTAGCAGTAGACAAAAATTCGCAACGTTCCGAATAAATATAAAAAAGATTTTCCGTACGTTTCAAAGGCAGTTAAAAAATGCGTATAATTTTCGTCACGAAATTGATATCATAAATTTTGTGTTTCTAGTTCAGCTTTCGTCACTCGAAAATTTTACCTCAAAGAGGTGTTTTATTTGATATCAATTATTTTGGGGTAGCAAATTTAAAATCGACGAAAATACAAACAATAATCTAAATGTTTTATTTTGCTCAAATAAATTGCTAAAAATATTATCTAAATCTAAGTTATGTATTCAAATCGATGTGGCCATTGAAACACATAATTTTTCGAATACGGAATAAAGCGAAAAAAAATGATCATATCCTTTGTATTGGAAAATAATTAAAAATAAAAAAGTAATTATGAGACATGATAAAAACTTATCAACTTGGTACAAACTTTGGATACAATAAACATCTGTATTCGTCTGATTGTCTCGTAGTTTATTTTTGTTACGATCTCTACCGGGTGTGGGGCGCACACATTTGCTTTTTTCAACTTTTACTTCTGTCACGTGTACGGTGTTGCACTCGTGTTATTAAACTGATGCTTTTTTCTCAAGCAGTTTTGCTCAGTGGCAATTTATACATATGTACATGTATATATGTATGTAAGTAGTAGCGGCACATTGGGTGAACTAAATGCATTCATACATACATATTTATGTACAACTGTAGTTAATATAGTACGTGTCTTCCCAGGTAAGTTAAGTGCGGGTGATAAACCCAGGTAGCATAGCTACATACTGTGTACATCTTCTTCTTCTTCTTTTTTGGCGCTGTAACCGCCTAAGCGATTTTGGCCAAGTTCAGCAAAGCACGCCAGTCGTTTCTCCTCTGTGCCAACTGACGCCAATTGGAAACGCCAAGTGAAGCCAAGTCCTTCTCCACCTGATCTTTCCATCGCAGTGGGGGCCTCCCTCT
>NW_016160311.1:58684-66739 GCF_001687245.7 Rhagoletis zephyria
TACTTTCGATTTGGAAGCTAATAGACTGACTTTAATATTTACCGATTTGTCTACTGATTTTACATACACAACTGCGTATCTGAGTATCCGTGTAATTCGATTTCTTTTGCATCAGGTAAAGTTCTGTTTTTTATTTTGCGTTTCTAGCAGTAGACAAAAATTCGCAACGTTCCGAATAAATATAAAAAAAGATTTTCCGTACGTTTCAAAGGCAGTTAAAAAATGCGTATAATTTTCGTCACGAAACTGATATCATAAATTTTGTGTTTCTAGTTCAGCTTTCGTCACTCGAAAATTTTACCTCAAAGAGGTGTTTTATTTGATATAAATTATTTTGGGGTAGCAAATTTAAAATCGACGAAAATACAAACAATAATCTAAATGTTTTATTTTTCTCAAATAAATTGCTAAAAATATTATCTAAATCTAAGTTATATATTCAAATCGATGTGTCCATTGAAACACATAATTTTGCGAATACGGAATAAAGCGAAAAAGAATGATCATATCCTTTGTATTGGAAAATAATTAAAAATAAAAAAGTAATTATGAGACATGATAAAAACTTATCAACTTGGTACAAACTTTGGATACAATAAACATCTGTATTCGTCTGATTGTCTCGTAGTTTATTTTTGTTACGATCTCTACCGGGTGTGAGGCGCACACATTTGCTTTTTTCTACTTTTACTTCTATCACGTGTACGGTGTTGCACTCGTGTTATTAAACTGATGCTTTTTTCTCAAGTAGTTTTGCTCAGTGGCAATTTATACATATGTACATGTATATATGTATGTAAGTAGTAGCGGCACATTGGGTGAAATGCATTCATACATACATATTTATGTACAACTGTAGGTAATATAGTACGTGTCTTCCCAGGTAGGTTAAGTGCGGGTGATAAACCCAGGTAGCATAGCTACATACTGTGTACATACCTGCAATTAAAATGGGGAAAAATGTTACAATTTTGGCATGTGACTGAGAGAACTCTAAAATACTGTTACGATTATCCTCGAAGCCTCGAGGGATTTCCCAAATATATCTGTTAAAATTGTTAAATAAATGCTAACGATGACCAAATTGTAGTACAATTAACTTTATTGTACAACAAACAATTTACAATACTTGCTAATACAGTAAAAACACTTTACAATACTTGTTAAAGTAATAACCACGCTTTACTACTTGTTAACACAATTAAACTTATAGCTTGCTTATTCGCAACTCACTTCTCCGTTCACTTTACTTGTAGCTTGCTGACTTGTAACTAACTCACTTCACTGTGGCGGCGCCCTTATATACCTGCGCTCGCCCTTATGGCAACTCTAGAACGTTCTGAAGTTGATCGCTCATTCTCTTTCTCTCGCTGTTCGCAGTGTTCATCCAACTTGACGTTTCTCTTTGTGGAACATTCTACGTCATTCCTCGAACATTCTGCCTATTTCCCGTTATTCGCTTTGTGTTGCCGCAGTATTCGCCACAATACACACAAATTGTGGTTTCCAAGACATGTACGAAGTGATTAGCACAGCTGCATCTTCAACTTGTCTACTCGCGGGAAATTCCCCTATTTGCAGGGAATTTCGGTTTAAGTGACATTCGGGGAATGGGAAATTTTTTTTCGGGGAACTGGGTATGTTATTTTTGTATCTTAAAGTAACCAAATTAGACGGATATGTTAACTTTTAACCATTTGACCCTTTTTGGAGCGAAATTTTCCGTTCTTAATACACTAGTCGAGTAGCAAATTCCTTAGACAATGACGCTAAATTTTCGATACGATTCGACTCTCGAAAAACGACTTGCATTCGGCACGACTCTCGCAATGAGGCTGAATGTTTTGGGCTAGATTTTTGGAAACTTAGAATAAAATCGACTGACCAGTTTTTGAGAAAATGCCCGAAATGTATAATTTCAGCAGCCCGATTTTTAGTTTTCAGGCGGTAACGTTATGACATATTTATATTTTATAAACAGAAAAACTTACATAGAAGACCCTTCTACTGATATCCACATCAATGACATGGACTTAGTAGTACGGCCTCAGTGGTAGTTTAAAAAATTGCCTTTTTTCGAAATTCAGGCACGCTCACAAGCAGGCATACAATCAAAACATCTTGGAACAAAACCTTCTTAGTTTGTTTTTGTACGTTAATTCCTGAAAGTTTGAAATAAATTAAATGATGGTACGTACAGACGCCACATACATACCAAAGCATCTCGTAGTGGAGACACGAACCAAAACACATTTAGCTCTATATCTTCCAACTAGTGGCCGGAACTTAATATGTAAGGTATCGTTTGAAAGGTATTGGCCAATAGAATAACACTAAATATGTTGGGTGTACCCACATGCCCCCTTAAACCGGCAAAAGCAAAAAAACGTTTTTTTGTTTCGCAACATTTTAGCCTAATTTTTAAGAATCCGGTTAACTCGTTTATGAAGCTTGAATACATTTTCTGAAACACACTCTGCAAGACCTTTCCAATGATATCTCAAACATGTCGATTGGACGTCTGGATAAAAACTTCCAAATCTCGTTTATATATAAGCGAGTCATTTCAGCTTGCTACTGTGGCTGCTCTCGTCACTCGCGCGCACTGCCGTGCGCTGTGATACTAAATATAACACATAACAGCCCATAATAACAACCAATATAACAGCCCATTAATTTAACAAAAAATAACGAATCGACTTTTAAAACATATGGTGTTATCAATATAAAAATTCATTACTTTAAAACAAATCAAAGGTATTACGTATGTATGTACAGCTGTGCTCACGAAAATAGTAGTAAAATGTATTGACAGGTTTTGAAATTTTTTTCTTTCCTTACTTAATTTAATTTTTTATAAAAATATAGTTAATTCTATAACAAAAGACAGAGTCAGAATCTGTTTGCATATTTTAAGCTACAAATTTAAAACATATTTAGTTGGTGTACTTATAAAATTCAACATTCACATTCAAAGCTACATATATCATATACATTGCACCGTAGCAGTAGTCGTCTTAAGTTTGACATACTGACAGCCGATTTCTCAGTGGATGTTTATTTATAATCAAAACATTATCTCTTATTGTCATCTGCCCAGTGTACTCAATATATGATTAACTCACCAGCACCTTTATTAATGGCGAAACCAGCTTTTCTTGTAAATCCTGTAAAACCTGCAAATCGTGAAGTTGGGCTGGGTTGAATCCAAACAGTTTGTTATTTTGCGAAATCCTAGGAAACGAAACTATTGCAAGCTGACACGTTTTTAATAATGGTTTCAATCTGCTCACACGTATGAGTTATCAAAAACCATTGTTTTGAACATGTAAACCTCAAGCAAATGTCAATTACACCAATTTATAAAAGTATTTATTAAATGTAAAAATCAGTACAAAATCAGTAAAAACTCAAAAAATCAGTAGATTTTGCGTACTGATTTCGGGCTCTTAAAAATCAGTACAATAGAAAAAAATCAGCACATGTACTGATTAAATCAGCGCATAGGGTGGCCACCTAGTAACAGCTGTCATATAAACACACGTGTTGAATTTTATTTGACATTGACGGCGTGACGCATTTGCCGGCGAACGCATGTTGTGTACCTTCGCTTTTAGCTTATATTGTGCGCAAGTGCACTATGTATGTATGCATGTATGTATGTGTACAATGCCGTTGCACGTGCGCACAATTGCTACTTTCTATTGCTATACTTATGGGCCTTACAGTCGTTGCCACATGCTGAGTGCATGCACATTTTAAATGTGTGCCCTATGAGGGCGCGTAACTAATTTTAAGACTTGTGCAACAATACTTAACATATTGCCCACGTTGAAGGAGTTTACTTTCAAAAAGGTGATCCATATCTTATTCAAATAGGAGTTGTGAGGAATCCACTCAATATTCAACCTAACTGTACCTAATTTGATGTACTTATTTATTCGTATCGACTATTCTACTATCTAAGGGCAAGCAGCGGGAAGATATCGTGTTGAGAGGCCACATTGTTTCCGAAAGATGACCATCATTCCCACGATGACTCCTGCGATAATGATCCCAGATGGTGGAAATCGATATCTTCTGAGAAATCAAAAATGGCTGGTGGCCGTGGAATGCCTGAGATCGAGTATGTCAACATAATCCCTTTTACCGTAATGTGCTTCATGGGCGGTAAACTCCTGCTCATATTAATTGGGGCATATTGTACTGAATAACAGTGGTTGGTGCTTTGTGTGCCCAAACGCTTACTATCGCGGTTGTTAAGTGGCAGCCAGGTTGCAGTTTTACAATGCCTTGCTCAACTAAAATATGTGCCGTATAAAGGCTCTGTTATGCATACTTGGCATTGCATGCACTGCTATACCATTTTTACGTAGAAATCAAAAACCAACAGACTTTTACGTATGTAATACTGTGCGTTGGGTAACCGCTAACACGCAAAGCTCATATAACAGATTCCTTATGTGACAACTCTCAAGCAATGCCAAGTATGCATAACAGAGCCTTAAGAGTTGCCGCATCTGACTTCTGCCTTTGTGTCTTCAGGGATGGAGTACAGCCAACTGTTTGAGGATTTAAGCTGCAACTAGAATTCTTGCAGAGGCATTATATTCAGCACACATGTTAACGGCAATTGCTTCGAATTAAAGAATAGCTCTAGTTCTCACGAATGGTCCTTTCTTACATTGTAGAGTGTTCCAATTTGGGGACATAGCGTAATTCTTCTCATTTTCTGGCAAAACGAATATTTAATTTCTGTCAGGCTAGTATCAGTATCACATTGATTTCTCCTTATTTACTGCCAAATATTCATATGCGAGTTTAAAGATCACGAAGTAGCCGTCGTGCAGAATCGGATAACTGGCCAATGCAAATAACTGTAGCTGTTGCTTTTGTATAAGTGGTATTCGAATTCGCACTAAACAGAAGATTCGGTTTATAATAGCTGTGACCCGTGATATTTTTGATAGCTCAAACGGATCGGTATCTGGCAATTGCAACTCATCATTTAAATTTGCCGTAATTGTTGCTATCTTGGTTTGGAATCTGTCGATGGGGAGAATCCTTTTCAAGAAATTTCCCTCTGAATTCCAAATCAAATCCGTAATATCTCCTTGCAGTTGCTCTATTGACTCTATTGCTATGTTAATGCTTGCTATATAATTTTGAAAGCCTTCCATTGCTAATTCATTTTCAGCCGCTTTCTTTATTTTTTGTATGGAATCAGATATTTGGTTAAAGTTATTTCGATTAACTTAATTTTTTTTTCAAAACCTCTGGCGTTATGTCTTCAATGGAGGATTGATTCTGGTATAGCTTAAGCAAGTATTCTTCATTTTTATGGGTCCTTTTTATTGTCGCAACCAATTCATCTGCGTGTTCTTCACCCATTAGACCAAACACTGAATGATACACGCTTCCAATGAATGGCAATATAGACCTAGATGCTCTATTTCTTCCGTTAAATCTCATCAGTGCATCCTTTTGGTTGACTTCTTTAATGACCTGATTAACTAAGGTCTCAACTACCTTTGAGATTCTGAGTTGACCTTGTCCAGTAGTTTGGCGAGTTTTCGTAGAGCCGAGGGTGTTCCCATTAGAAGCTGTATTTGGTGCTGATAATCCGTCATGTTCACGTGGATGATTATGTCCCATGATGTCTTCGTGAAAGCCAAACTGTCTTGCCTTTCTATTAATATCCCTGACTTAACCCTAAATTTTTCTATAATTACTTGACAATTGTAGAGTGGTAATACTAATAAAAAGGTTAACATCGACATTAGAACAAATAAATTTTTATGCTTTACATTCCTTTTCTTATGGGATTCCTCATTTATGTATACTTATATTTCTTTCCGTTTCCGTAGGAAAAGGACAAATATTGGTTATTGATCTTTTCGACATTCCAGTGCTGGTCCTTACGTCTACCATTCTGCATTTTCCATTTTTCCGATAATGAGGTTTTCAACCCTGCCCCTTCTCCAAGGCATTGTTGGAAGATTTTCTTCCTTAAGGAGAACTAAACTCCCTTGGGATAAGTTATCTTGTGGCCTTTGTCACTTGACTCTTTTTTGAAGTTCGCTTAGGTACTCCAGTGACCAGCGCTTCCAAAATTCCTTTGAATTGCTTTCCACTGCTTTCCAGTGGTCCCGCACCCCGTGATAACAGTGGTTATCACTACTGTCTACAAGTATGGTTAAGGTCTCTCCTAAAAGAAAATGACTTGGAGTTAGAACCTGGAAATCATTCGGCTCCTCCGATAATGGTGTTAGAGGTCGTGAATTCAATACTGCTTCTATCTGGGTCATGAGAGTGCACATCTCTTCGAAGGTCAATGTGCCTTCAACTACTCTGTGAAAATGCTTCTTAACCGATTTAACAGCGGCTTCCCATAAGCCTCCTACGTATGAAGATCGAGCTGGTATATTCACCCAGTTAATGTTGTGTACAGCACAGAATGAGGAGAACTCTTTTCCGAGTTGATCCTTTTAAAATAATATGTAAATTTCATGTAAACTATTCGCTGACCCAATGAAATTTGTTCCGTTGTCGGAGTATATTTTTGCAGGACAACCACGTCTTCCCACAAATCTTTTTAAGGCTCCTATAAAGGCTGTGAGCTTTGATCTGATACGACTTTTAAGTGAACTGCCTTTGTGCTGAAACACACATAGGCTTTATCTACTCGTTTGCCTCTTATTTTGTGGTGAATTTGTATTAGACCCAAGAAATCAACCCCAGTATTAAAGAAGGGCCTGGTGCATCTTACTCTATCAGCTGGTAAATTACCCATAATTTGAAAAAGGGTACGAGGATTTACTCTGAAGCATCTATAGCAATTGCTAACAATTCTTTTTGTGAGTTGCCTGCCTCTTAAAGGCCAAAACTTCTGCCTAACTATTGCGAGAAGGCCTTGCGGTCCTATATGTAAATGTTTTTGATGGATTCCCTCCACCAAAATTTTAACTAAAGTGTCTTCATATGGAAGTTTTGCTTCTTCTGGAATATTGCCTTCTTTTAGACGTCCTTCAACTCTAATGATGCCATATTTTACCCAAAAATGGTGATAGAGTTGTCAGCTTCGAGCTCTATTTTACATCTTTGTTACCTGAAAGGAGACTTGGTTCTTTGTTAAAATATGTAGTTTGTATATATTTTCCAATGAAATTCATAGCTTCTTTTTGATAACTCTGAATTTCGAGTTCTTTCTTAGGACGTTTTAATGTGATATATTTAAATTTGATAAGCAAAGCAACCACATTTAATAAAAATTCAAAATTTTTTTTTTGGTCTGTTGAATCAATTAAAGAGCAATTCCTTACCAACACACCAGCTGTTATAGCAGATTTCTTTATAACTGGAAGCGCTGTTAAAGGCGTCGTGACAATGTTTTTCCTGAATAACTCCAAATTAGCTAAATGCATTGGTCCATTAAACCAAAGACTATTACTCTTCTGGATATAACCCTCTTGTTATTAAATCAGCTGGGTGAGATTTTGTGTCAATATGTCTCCATTGCAGCCCTTTGGTTTAATAGTTTAATGAATAAAGTTTACCCGGTTCGAAACAAATATTTGCAATTTCGCAGGATCCGTATCCGTATATTAATTATGCTGGTCCTTTATATTAGGTGCTTTTGATACCTTTTCCATTAACTTCACTAACAGTACCGCAGCACACAGTTCTAATCGAGGTAGTTTCTGAATTTTTAATGGGGCTACTTTCGATTTGGAAGCTAATAGACTGACTTTAATATTTACCGATTTGTCTACTGATTTTACATACACAACTGCGTATCTGAGTATCCGTGTAATTCGATTTCTTTTGCATCAGGTAAAGTTCTGTTTTTTATTTTGCGTTTCTAGCAGTAGACAAAAATTCGCAACGTTCCGAATAAATATAAAAAAAGATTTTCCGTACGTTTCAAAGGCAGTTAAAAAATGCGTATAATTTTCGTCACGAAACTGATATCATAAATTTTGTGTTTCTAGTTCAGCTTTCGTCACTCGAAAATTTTACCTCAAAGAGGTGTTTTATTTGATATAAATTATTTTG
>NW_016160312.1:0-45537 GCF_001687245.7 Rhagoletis zephyria
ATGTGTGTCGCCTCCTGCATGGTAACAGTTTCAGGTTCTTCTTCATCAAAGCAGCTTCTGCAGTAATCTTTTACATATGTACATATGTGGCCGGTACGCATACTCATAGCAAACAATCTTTTTCTCCTTTTTAAGGATAGAAACTCTTACGATTTTTCATTTTCCACTCTGTCCACATGAGTTTGGCTACGTTCCATATACTACTTGAGTGTTCCCAAGCTTCCGAATTTATCATGAAGGAATGAAGTGCCTATATAGCAGCTTGACTGTCGTGTTGATATAAATTATATTTGTTGACAGCTTTTGACGTAGACTATCAACAGCGTCTCGTATGACCTGAAAGACACAATTGCTAGGATTCGTTCACACAGAAAACCGAGCGGTACTGAGCGAAGAAAGGCGGAGCGAAGCGAACCTCCAGGTACATACACTGATCGGGGCGGAGCGGAGCTTTTCGCATGGACTCGAGCGGCAAAAATATTTGCTCAATTTATTCAAAAGATTAGTTGAAAAATTCTTTCTTCTTTGACTATTTCATGAAGCTGAAAGCTTATATAGAAATTTCAAAATCAAAAGCTGCTTTGCTTTTAGCTTCAAAACGCTTCTAGAAAAGCTTGCTGTTTGAACGATTTCATATACATAGTTACATATATCAGGGTGAAACTTTCACTCCGCTCGGCTCGGCTCCGCTTTCTGTGTGAACGCACCCTAAGTAATAAAAAAATACTTCGGAAACCGGCAGTAACCGGAACTTGTTATTGTCGAAAGCGATGCAGTGAGTATCCAATACCCAATAAACAAGATTCATAAAAAGGATGACGGGAACTCGTTTCAAAATACATCATATTACTACCTACCTACCCGAAGTACCAACAATAAAAAAAAAGTCGTAAGAAGTTCACTTATGAACCACTGTCCAAACCCCTTCCTTCATTAAAAAACAAAAAAAAAAATACATGGATATGAAGATTGTCTAATTGCATTCGAAAGTGTCAAAGTTGACAAGCGAGCGTATATGCCAAGTGGTATTTCTATAATTACACAAGGGTGCTCTTGCAAATCCATAGCCGTGGATTATCATCGAAATGTATGTTGAACATATCTCCACATTTCGCCACAAAACCAAGTGAACACCTCCACAGCACACTACTTGTAATAATTATGCGCCCACTACGCCCACTTAAAGCCACTCACTTGCCCTACCTGCCCATGTACACTTTCAAGATGACAGCCACGCGATAAGCATTGCATTTCATATTGCGCGGGACGACTATGATTAGTTTAATAACTTCATTTTCCAGCACATCAAAGTGTACTCTTATGGGCGCATAGGCCAGTGCAATGTCATGCAGACTTTGCAGCTTCTATGTATGTACACACAGCGTGTTGCATGCAATTAAGCGCTGCTGCGTGCAAGTGTTAACTCCGCGACATTCGTGATGGACACTCAACTCGAGTTGGAACATCGAAAAAAAGCAACATAACGGTGGAGAGTGGCAAGAAGATTGCCGGCCAGGCTAACATCAAGAGCTAGTGAGACATCATTATTGCCACTTCGGTTGCAGCTTTATTATGACGAAAAATCGGAAAAAAATAAACTCATGCGTGTATGAGTTGGTATCTTGGTTTAAATATATTGTTAAATTTATTATTATAGTATCGTATTTTCACATCAACGCACCTACTATTTCTCACACTCATGCAGGCTGTGTGTATAAGTCGACAGTGATCACGCGCATCGCAATCCCGCGCCGGTGCATGTTAATGACAGTTCATCAATCAGTTCAACACTGACACTCGCTGCTAACTTAGCGGCATATTTGAAATTTTTCAATCATAGAACATAATCTATTTTCCATGAAGGCCAACGTAAATGGAAGAGAAGCGGATAGACGACTGCAAGAATTAAAGCAATACACACTCTTCCACTGCAATGAACACATTTCATATTTTGTAAGAAAAAAAGGCGTGGTGTTCATGAAATGTAATTTTCAAAAGTAGGCGATTTAGTTACATATATAAATAGGTTAAATTATAAGAAAAAACATTAATTTAATTTCATATCATTCATTTTGTCTGTCCCAGTTCAAGACTTTTTCATAACCACTGCGGTAATAGTTCAATTCTACCCCGAAATGATCACAAGCTAGTCCCGAATTTGTCCTGAATTAGTTCTGAATAAGTCGTGAACTTGTCTCTATATGATCTCGAACAAGTCTTGAAATGGTCCTGAACTAAGCCCGACATGGTCCTGAAAATTTTCCTGAAATAGTAGTGAATTGAATATCCGGCTCTCTGGAATACAAAGAACCCACACACCAAACTCAATTGGGAGGTTTGATACACAGATGGATATTTAGGCTGAACTACAAAAAAAATCGATCCCCCACCATCTTTAAAGCGGAGATTAATGCAATAGAAAGTCGCGGCAGAGAATGACTTTGAACAGGTGAATCCTCGAAATATATCTGCATAGTGTCATACAGTCAGGTAGGGCTACCTGCCACTGAAGTCCCACGAAATAAACTCTCAGCTAGTATGTGATTTCTTCAATGTCCTAGACGCTCTAGGAGCCAAGAACACATTTTCATTAGAATTAGTACCGGGGCATGAAGGACATGGTGGCAATGAGCAGGCTTACTGTCTTTCAAAACAAAGAGCTGCCGCAGTATTTCATGGTCCGGAAACATTTTTTGAGCACACATGGAGAGGATCATAAATAACTGGTGTTCAACAGGCACTGGATGTAATTTCTAGGGCAGAGACCAGTTAAACGATTTATCTGTTCATCAAAGGATGTTTCAAGGAAATTACTTAATTTAGGCGGAGAGGATCTCAAAACTCTCACTGGGTACTAAACCGGACATTTTTTTCCCTTTGATTAGAATGCTTCATAGGAGAGGAGAAGTCAAGTGATACAGTTTAAGAAAATTTTGTAAAGGGACTTTCTCCACTCTGCAGTCTTAGCAAGAGAGACAGCTGAAGGCTAAATGGCGATACAACTTCCAAAAAAAACACCTACATCAGTGAGGAGAAAATTTGCCTAGATTTTCTGACCACCCACCTCCCACTAGCAGTAGCTGCGGTATTGGAAACCAAGTAACGACTGTGGATGACTGGGAGACAGCAAGACGTATGTTCACCCTTCCTTCATGGACAACAGTTTTTGTTTAGTAGTGCAAATCCTCGGGAATGAACGGCATGTGATTTGTTCTCACCCTGAAAGGCCAGAATCTTCGGAACCTAATCCTAACGGGCTACTGGCCGGAAAATTTTATGGCACTGTTCTTTCTTCAACTATCATACTGTTAATCGAGACATAGAAAATATTAGTGTTTATAGCATTTCTACTTACCAAGTTCGGAGGAAACGGACGATGTTGGCTAAGGGAAAATTCGAAAATATCCTTCCTCACGAAAATCAAATAGCAAATGTATAGACTAAAATAATGTGCTACCCGATGGTTTAAACATCAACCTTGCACTTTGTGATACCAAAAATTTAATGGGCGCTTTATAGCTTACCTAAAATTTGTCTAAAAATTCCAAAAAAGAAACTAATTTCTCAGCTTTGGTGAACAATTTTTAATAACATTTAAAATTTTTCTTGTGATATTTTATTTGTATGTATGCTATTATTATGTAACATTTATTAAAACTGCAATTTTTTCTGCACTTTGTACTAAAAAATTTAACAAATTTAGCAAATTCTATGGGCATTGATTTAAAAAATGTATCCAATGGGTTGAAAAATAAAGGCTGCGGAGGATTATGAACAGTAAATTCCAGAGGACACTGAGTAAATGAAGAGCAGCGATAGGCAGAGAGAGAGCTTTTACTCTGCACGCGCCCATACAAAATATAAATAAAGCTTAAAAGAGCTTTACCCGCCGGCAAGGCAGTGCCCATAACCGATGTACAGTCAGCTCAAGCAGACTTGGCGGAGCGATTAAAGCAAAGATTCTTATCTCCCAGTTGAATACAGATGACATTTTTAGGAGTGCGCGCACCCATTCCGCAGAGACTGGGTTCGAGCCCAGGTTCCGACTAACATCAAAAAAAAAATAATAATAAAATAAAATAAAAAGTTTTTTCTAATAGCGGTCCTCCCTCGGCAGGTAATGACAAACTGACGAGTGTATTTCTGCCATGAAAAAGGGCTTCTCATAAAAATACAATCGCCGTTCGGAGTCGGCGTAAAACTGTAGGTCCCTCCCCCTTGTGTGACAACAACAAGGCGCACGCCAAAAATCGGAGGTGAAGCTTAGCCAAACACTAACATATTGAGGCGTATTCTTGTTTTCCTACGAATCGAAAATCATGAACTTTTCCTATATTTTTCTATACAAAAAATTTTCGATTCGTACGAAATCCAGAATACGCNTCATTGTGTAAACGCCAATCTATTATGTTATTATTATTATTATTAAATGAATTACTACAATAGCCGTATCAATCTGAAATGGTTTTGTTTTTTTAAACAATATGTGGTATGGATTGCCATCAAACCTGCTTAAAAACTTAAATTCAACTTGAATAAGAGAATTATTTATTTGAATGTATCACAATATAGATGTCGGACGAAAGGTCTTTAAGAAGATTGTAGTTTGGAAATATCTTTTAAGAGGGTTGCCACAGTTTAAAAAGTGACATTTATAATTATTCACTGAGTTAAATATGTTATTACAATATGGGATCAATCGAAATGGGTTTGGAACTAGATGTAGAAGGGTTGCCACATGTTCCTGTTCAAAATGCATACATATGTTTGTAACAAAATAATGGTGTCAAAGGAAAGAAAAGTATGAAATTATACGATTGATGGAGATGGCTACCGACCAACAGCCAAGATTTACTATGTAAAAACACCTATTCTTTGTAGGCGGCAGAAACTATGAACTTTGATGTTTTAAAGCACTCGCACCTATTTCTCTGACTATGTGTGCTTTATGGTTTCGCTGTAGCAGTTAAAACTTTTTATTTCAACATTTACTCCGCTCATTTATCAGTATTTTCAGCTTTTTAGCCCAAACACATTTCGTTTTTTCTTCTCCACACACTTTTTTACACTACGCGATCACACTTGCCGGCTTTCCAGACCATTAGACATACATTTTCTGTCGTTATTTAGTTTTTACTACATATTTACGTACTCGTATTATTATTGNTTTTTTTTTTTTGTTTTATTTGGCGGCATTGTAATGTATCGCACTTTAGCGTAAATCTACTTAGACCAGTAACATCATCATCATAAACATAATTGTAATCATCAGACGCAGCAGCACCCCCGCAACAATAAAAACAACAACACACTCCATACACAACGCACATATGTACATACACAGTCAGCTAGTCCGTAGATACCATCAATAGATGCCGCCGCAGTGGCAGCCGCCAATCGCGCCCACATTTATTTTGATGAATATGTAGCGCAGCTCCTAACTATTGAATTGATACATAAATATGGAGGGGAAAAAATCTCAAAAAAAAAAACGCTTAACGTAAAACAAAATCAGAAAATAACTACTCAACCAGGTGAATACCGTCGGCTCATCAACATCAGCTTCAACGCCATGAAAATGACTCTATTAATTTTTTTTTTTATTTCTTTTTTTTTGTTTTTTTTTTTGTTAATGCGATTTTTATTTCTTCGAGCTCAGTCTTGGAAAAAAAGAGAATCTACTAAATCGTTCTGAAAAGGTTTTATTTCCAAACTACATGTAGGTGGGTTACCACCTGTTTAAAAAGTTAAATTCAATTGTGGCATTTTAACGCCTTGGGAGGCTGACTAGTTTTCATTATTTACTTATGCACTTCAACATCATTTCTATAAATATTTCTTAATTTGCAATTGATAAGTATTCGATATTCCTTGGGTGTATAAATTCGAAACTCATTAGTAAAAAATAATTCACAAAAAATCGCAAAAAACGCAAAAAGAGATCTAAAAAAATTTTCTTAATAATGTTACTTCTCTCCGCGAAATTTAGTTTGCAAAAATTTGCCGCTAATAAAAATAATTCATTTCATTCACGGTCGCCTTGAAATTTACATTTTATTTGGCGATAATTTATACAATGTTTGGGAATAGTTAATGTTCGAAATTAAAGAAGTTGTCATTGATATTCAACGAAACTAGAGGAGACTGGAGGCTGGATGGATGTTGATAACATTTGAAAATATTATGCAATAATTTAGACGAAACCAATTTGGTTAAAATTTATGTGACAAATAATTTATTATAATTTTACTCTGGTTTCTTTTCGCGAAAAGGTTCAACGAGTTATTTTGTTGGGCATGTTTAATGATATGGCAAATTTTTGGTTGAACCTAGAAAAAATCTGCTTTTGGTTTTCTTATCATCTAACTTAATATGTACTCGCATTCATACCTTTACAGTAGCGGGCAAAAAAAAAAGGAGCTCCAAACTAGTCTCAAGTTTAAAATACTAGTAAGAGTAAAATAAAACCGACTTCAGTTCTCATATAAAAATTTAAGAGTATCGTTTATTTCTTCATGGTCCAATGATGGGATCTGAGCCAAATTAGTACCACCTCCGAGGTACCACCTTTCCTTTAAAAATTTATACAAATCAGAGTCCAAAGTTATGCGGTAACATATCTACATAAAAAAAATATTCCGACGAACCGATAACCGACCTGAAGTCGGTAAAAGTAAACGCAACAAAAAATAGCTTCAAGAGATCCGAGGTCGGGTCTTCGGGCAATGGATTTGTTTGTTCCTTTTTTCTATTTAATTTCTTTTAATTAAAGGAAGTATGTATACAAATATATTTTCTAATTTAATTTAATTTTTAGAAACGTATTTTATTTTTACTTTTGAATTTCTAACAAAAATTTCTAAAAAAAAAAATTGTTTTAAATGTAGTTAAATTTTTAAAAAGATTTTTGCTTCTCTTTTTAATCAATTTTTTCCTCACTTTAATAAAATTTTCTTTGAATTTTTAGGTTTTATTGTTTTAAACAGAAAAATATATTTCTTTTAATTTCATTTAATTTTTAGGAAGTTATTTTTGTGTGTTTTCTTTCTACATTTTTATATTCCGTTTTACAATTTTTTTTCTTTGATTTAATTTTCAGATTTTATTGATTTAAAAAAATATATTTTTAAAAATTATTTAATATTTAGAAATTAATTTAATTTTACTCTCCATTTTATTTTCTTTACATTTTAAGTTTCTATTATTTAAAAAAAATATATATTCTTTAAAATTCATTTAATTTTTGGAAAACTTATTGCTCAAAGACAAACATAATACGCGAATACCTCCTCGTTAGCAGAGCTTTCAACTTGCGTTTCTAAATACAGAGAAGAACTTTCAAAATAGTTGCCAGAATTGACGTTTGTCTTTCGAAAGACTGTGGTGAGTTGAAAAAGACAGCTGCCAGAATTGCCCTGCAAAAGCTTGGAGCCTGTATCCAATTCTTATTTCATGAACTTCGCTGTGCTTTTTTTTTTTGGATGTCCAGATTTCTATGCCCACCACTGTTGTTTTCATATGTAAACGTTTAGTCCAGCTGACTGGTTGGCTTTCTGTTTGGTCAGCTGTTCGTGAGATACTTGCTTTAACCCAGAATAAATCACATAAATCGATGCTGAAGAGTTGTAGTGTCGAACTGGCGAGAATTCTTACGCTAGAAGTTGTTGGTTAGGTTTGAGTTTCAAGTATTCTTATTTCTTCGTCGCTAGCTTTTTTTATGTTTTCGCCATTACCATTACTAATCCCAGTCGAAAATTAGCGGCGAATTTGTGAAAAATTATGCAAATTCGTGAGATTTATTGTTAAATTAAAATTGAAATTTAGATATCATCGCCATGGCGTGTGAATTAGTTAGAGAACATAATGAAATGAAGAAGAAACCAAAATAATCGTTAATCAAGTTGGTAAGAGTAAGTAAAAAAAATTTTAGGTACACTTTAAAAAGAAATATTAATCGTTTCTTATATCTACCCAATGAAAAGTGTGATTAGAAAAATATGAGCTATAGAAAACCCAATGGCATTCGACTATTGGAAAAAAAAAATAAGCTTTGTGGCCCTTGTTTTTGGAGCGCTTGCAGGTATGAACGTCAGATAATTTTTGCCAAATCTTAATTTGAACATTTGTCGATTTCGAAAAATTAGAAAACTTGTACCGAGAACATAAAAGACAGACCCGCATTTCCAGACGAACTTGAAGTTCAAGTTGAACCGTAAACTGTGAAATGTATTCGTCAGTCGTGAACACGTTTTCAGGCTTATCCTATGAAAATTAAGATACTTTTTCTACAATAGTTAGTCAGTTAATTGATTGGATACAAAGAACACCGCGATACCAGCAGCCTCCCAAATGGCTTGGTAGGCGAATTCCTTATATTAAGGGGTTCCACTGTGAAATAACATAAGTATTTCAATCTTAGTCTGGCCAGTACCGGACAGTGACACATAATGTGCTCCGATGTCTGCTCCTCTTAAAGGCAAAGATGGCGGGTGGCTACAACCAGTTAAGCAAACCAGTAAGTAACTTAATTGTGTTTTCTACAACTTCGTACCGCTCCCCAGTACTTATTGTCTTGTAATTTTATCAACTCTGTCTCGAGCAAAACGAACTAAGTCCACACCGATAATGTCATGACTTGTCCCAACAGAGATCCACCAGAGGCTTACTGAAATCAAAATTGATCAGGTCTTCTCTTCCTTTCCATTGGCGTCATAATCGGTTAGGGAGGTCTTTTTATAAGCCAAGCCTCTGCCCGTCTGGTCTCTCTAACGCAGTCGGGGCATTTCTCTTCCTCTAAAAGCAGGAGCATTTATATTCATTCGTACTGCATGATCTATCCAAAAAAACTAGGCAGCCTACTCTTCCTTTCCATTGGCGTCATAATCGGTTAGGGAGGTCTTTTTATAAGCCAAGCCTCTGCCCGTCTGGTCTCTCCAACGCAGTCGGGGCATTTCTCTTCCTCTAAAAGCAGGAGCATTTCTATTCATTCGTACTGCATGATCTATCCAAAAAAAACTAGGCAGCCTAACCGGCATTATACAGCTCATCATACCATCGTCTCCGTAACTTGCCGGGGCAAATCCGCAAAGGGACACATACATTTTCCGCAAAACGTGCCCTCGGATGATGCCACAATTATCATATGTGGAAAATGCCTCAACACGATGAGCTCCTTGATTTATAAATGGACCGAGGAAGTAGGCCTCAGTGTAAATCCGGAAAAAAGACCTAGTGCTCTTCACCAGGAAGTAAAAATTCAGGAATAGAGAAAGCCTCAGTTAGGTGGGCGTGATCCTAATGCAGAAAAATCACACGAAATACTTGCGGGTAATACTGGATAACAAATTGTCATGGAAGCTAAATGTTGAGGAAAGGGCGAAAAAAGCATGTGTTGCTCTCACGCGTGTAAAAAGATGCTGAGCAATACATTGGGCTTACCAGGCCCTTAAAATGGATATGCTGAGTAACGACAACTGTAGGAAGTGTGAAATTGATCAAGAAACAGTGGAGCACATCGTGTGCGACTGTCCAGGGCTGACAAAATTACATCTGTACTGCTTTGGGAGGCGTTCCTCATTAACCTCGACCAAGCAACAACAGGAGGGTTCCACAAAATCCTAAAATTTGCTAAGAAGGTTTCTTGTATTCTCGATATAGTGTCCTGCCCACCTATTCATTATGAATGGTCGATAAAACGATCATTATGGACAAAACCAAATCTGTCTCTGTGAGGCTTTTACTAGCCATGCAGTTCTACCTAACCTAATCTAGAGCAACTCAGAAACACATTGCTCTTCTCTCAGATATCGGCAATTAAGACTTTCTCTTCTTTTTCTTCTTTGGAGCTTTAAGAGCCTATGCGTTTTTGGCCGAGTCCAACAAAGCACGCCAGTCGCTTCTCTTCTATGCCTACTGACGCCAATTGTAAATGCAAAACGAGGTCAAGTCCTACTCGTACTAACCGCAGATAGAAAGTGATACAACTCTATAGGATTTGCAGGAATTTTCACTACTCCGAATGGACTTTAGTTATCAAAAATCGCATGGGGAAGAATTGTCTAAACTAACTGCACCTTTAATAGAACTTTGCTTTCTGTAGAACTTACTATCGAGGGTTTTAAAATTTTCTACAAGCTTTTATTTAACTTGGTCATCCCGCGGAAATTTCCAATCGATTTTAAACTAACTTCCCGACAAGGTTGAGACTTGGAATTTGCACCAAAGTTCCAATCACGATGACAATGCAATTTAAAATATAAATGAATTCCCTAGATGGTCCAGGGGTCTTTATACAAAGGCGGTCAAAACATAGTAAAATGTATGGCTAACAGAGCGTAATTTGCCAAAGAACGTTAAAAATCTATAAATTTGTTAAACCTGCCGGCGGTAGTAAATATAAGGAAAAAATTAATAACCATGTGTTAACTTTCCTTTACTTTGGTTCATCTTACTTGTAACAAAATTATTTTTCTTAAAATACTTTTAGAAGAGCATACGAACCTTGTTAAATATGCCTTGGTTTTGGCCGGTTTTTAGTAGAGCTAGCTTACTCAGAAAATAATTTATAAAAGTACCGTAAGGTCTGTTGAAAAAATTGCAACAGAGTTGTTGTGAGCACACTTAAAGTAACGGCATTAATGTAAACAAAATTAGGTTTGTTCTTTGACATATTTTGACATTTCTAATGTAGTACTTTTTACTGCTATTATTTTGACCGCAGTTGTACATATACCCAGCAAAAAAACACGATTACCACAGAAATTAAAATAGAATCGAATTAGGCGACTACATAACAGTGATAGTCACCAAATTGAGCAAGTGGCCTGTTGTCCACAGTCATTGCTTGAACTCATCTGCTCTTTTACCAGACTGTCAGGCCATTTGCTCACTTTGGTGAATACCACTAATACATACTAGCAAAAAGTAGAGTAAGCTTACCTAGTAACAACGATATACTTCTGTATGTTTGTATGTATGTGTATTTAATAAACACACTACATATTTAAAACACTTCACTACGCGTATACAAACATTTGTATTAATTTAAATGATTTATAATTTCACAAGCACTACACATTTAAACCAACAAATATCACTGCTCAAATTACTTAGCGGACACACGCGTAAACTCTCTAAAATATCGTCGCGAACTAATTGCACTCAGATGTGTTGGGGCATTGTGGGTGTACATACATGAATATGGTGGTGGTGCAGCGAGAAACTGAGGAAGCCAAATCAAAGCCTACTAAGATTTTGAAATTTGAAAAGCGGCGCCACTTGTTTATTGCTTGACCTTCTTCAATTTGAAAATATTATGATCATGCGCAGAAAGTACAAGTATGGCTCAGCCCATTTTTGTACTCTGCGTAAGCAGCTTGTATTAGAGTCCGACCGATTCCAATTTTTTTTCAGGTATCGATGCCGATTAATCGGCTTATGGGGAAAGAATCGGCCGATGCCGATGCCGATGCCGATTCCAGAAAAAATTACAAATAAATGTATTAATTCATAAAATCAGTTCATTTCACAGAGTTAAAAAAACAAAAGAAAAGAAATAATTGAATTAATTGGCTTGTTATGCAACATTACATATACATGTATGTATGTATGTACATACATACATATGTATGTGTAAAAATATATGTAAATATATCACATTTATGTACATTACATAAAACGCTTTTTAATATGGTGCTAAGCTAAAAATATTTAGGAACATAAAATTTCATTTCGTTTTGTACTAAAATACACTCTTTTGCATTCAATGCATAAGAACTTATACGCTAGGTATGTATGTACATACATACATATAGTGGTCCACAAAATAAAAGAATTGCGATATTTTGACCGATTTTGTCTTTTTTATTTAATGTTTATTATAATTTTTTTTTTATAAAAGTCTAGCTGGTATACAACAAACACCATATAAATTCGAATTTCAAACTTTGTACAAAAATTAGAAAAATTCTGCTTATTTTCACCAAAATTTCAAACTTTTTAATCAGAATTTTGGCATGCAGTTTTGTAGACCAATTCATTCTAGTATAATGAAGTGCAAGTTTCAAGCTGCTATAAAATCCCGTTAATTTTTGGCAATTTTTTTTGCTGGCAGTGTTCTCCATAAAAATAATTTTTGTGAGCTTTCTGCAAATGTTTTTATTACCTCCCTTTTATTAGCTCGGGATGTAACTATGTAATATTGATGCGCCTAAAAGATGCAGTGATTTCTATTCTCAAGTTACATACAGTGTTGCCGCGCCCGAAAAATAAAGTTTAACAAAATCTTTCAAAAAGTTTAACAAATCCCGTTAAAAGTAAGCAACCTATTTATCGGATCTTATTAAGACGAAAAATGCCTGGAGTTAATGTTTGTTTCTTCCTGAGCTTGTTAAATTGTTTATAGAAATAAAAAATAAGCAAGTCAGTAAGTAAAGGCTCTCTAAGGCTTGAGTTTTGTCGTCAAAAGTAACGGCACTTAAGTTTAATTGTGGATTGTTGTTTAAATGCCATTTAGCTTTCGTGGGGTTTTAGATCAACTTTGTTTAAATATGCCAAACAATTGGCAGCACTGTTGCTTATTCCTTGGAATTGTTGTTGCATTTGCATGTTTGTTTACATTTTCTGCTGAACAGCTAATTTCTTTTGTTGGGATTTGGTGGGATGGATTAAACAACCTACCAATCAATCTTGGTTGTTTGGTATAAACACAGGGTTGCATATCTTATATTTAAATAGCAAAATTGGCCATTTAAGTGCAGACTAAATGTATGATCTGAAAAGGAATAGTGGAAATTAATCAACAATCTCTACTTAAGTAGGCCATCTAAAATCCGGCCCAACAGTAGCTAAATTTGAAAACTAGTACACATTCATTCAGGCTTTCAACACATACTCCTATAATAGTTATCTGCCCTTTCGCTAGTTTTTTGAATGCATGCAAAGAACGAGTTAGGCATCATGTTATCCAAAATGTGCGTGTTGATCTTGTCACGAAAATGAAAGGACCTACAGTTCTAGGTCGCCTCCGAACGGCAAATGGTTTTTATGAGAAGCGATTTCATGGCAGAAGTACACTCGGAGGTTTGAAAATGCGACGACCGCAGATCGGGAATTGCGTAGGGCAACATTTGCTGGAACTTTATGTGGGATCTGGATGACGGTCTTCCTAAAATAAATTTGAAAAATTTTTTGAAATGGTAACTCTTCTGACTATGAATTTTTGAGGAAAATTATCCTTTTTGACTATTTGAATAAAAATATTTAGCAAACCGAAGAAAAGTTTAACATTTTAACAGGCAGGAAAAACTTAAGCAATTTTGCTTAGATTTAAGCAAAACGGCAACGCTGGTTACATACCTGATGACCAAGAATGATAGAATACAAAGATTGCGCCGATAGGGGTGCAAAAATTTTTCGTTCTGCGCATCTACGTCATAATATAAAAGTTGTTGTTGGCGATCTGTCAAATCGCATACAATTTCGACGAAAAAAAGTAAATATAGCATAAAATTTAGTTGAAAGTCTAAAATAAAACAATCTGGTGGCAATTTATTGAATCGAGAAGACGGTAAATTTATTTTGTATTTCTTTTACATTATTTATATTATTATTTTATTTCAGGTAGTGGGTAAGGCGTTCAAATAAAAATTGCATTCTGTGGCCGCCGTTGCGCTGGCAAATGGAACGAGTAAGATTTCCAAATGAAATTGAAGCCACAGCAAATAGTGCATAGCTCCAAGGCTTGGAAACGAATATAGAAGCTATACGATGCCAGAAAGACTACAGAGAATCGAAGAGCGCTAATCAGGAAACAGCGTAAAAGGGCCAATTCGTTGAGCAAGGGCGTGCTCATAGCATGGTAAGTAGCATCTGCGACAATACATTACTTTTTACTAACTTCCAATGCGTACTTATTTCAGGAAATACAATGCCAACATAAAATTAAACTGCCAAGGCATAAGCAAGAATTTTTACCTGAAACTGTGACGCCTGCCCACAGCATCAAATAAGGATATCGTTCCAATGAAACCCAATATTAACGACGTATTTTGACGACGATGAACTCTTTGCGAACGCTCCGGGTTTTCATCACCGGGCTTGTAAATTGATGGCACGGAGCCTCGTTTCAACAATCTTCTTTTTGCATAACCTTAGAAATGTTTTAAACACTTTCATTAATATAAACACAATAAACGAAATAAATAAACATCCTACCCATTTCGAACTGCAGACTATTTTCAAAATCTTCACTTGCAAAGTGATGCATGCAAATATAGCAAGTTTTAAATTGGAAATCCTTGCTTTGCCGGCAGAACTGGATCCACTTTTTCCTTTCTGGATCTGAAGGAAAAGTAAACAAACTGCACTCTGCCGCCGTTTTTCCACATTTCGCAACTGCGCACTTCATTTTACAACGTTTTTATTTTATAACTTTAACAAAAATATCACAAATCAATACGTTTTCCTCGCAAACCAATACGTTTCCCTCGCAAACCAATACGCTTCCCACCATAAATTTTATATTATGACGTCAACACTCGAACAGCTGATTTGTAAACAAGAGTGACGGACCTGCGCAAAGCGCAATCTCTTTATTCTATCATTCTTGTGCCTCATTAAAACCATTTTCAGCTCTGGGGCGGCGTAAAATTGCAGGTCTCTCCATTTGTCTTATACTTACGTTAGGACCAGTGTTTCCAGGCCATTGAAGTGAAAAATCGTCAGTTTGGCTCTCAAAAATTGTCATTTGCATGTAAAAATCGTCAACATATAAAAAATTTTAATAAACAGAACCAGGAAGCTCGTTTAGTTTTTTTTTTTTCATTTTATTTTAGCTTCTGATTGCTATACGTAAAAAATAAAAAGTTTAATTTTTTTAGGAATTTTCAAAATTCGCACTACTTTCAACAAAAATATATTTCATTGCAAATACAAAGTATGTTGAAACATTTTTTTATATGCGGAGCACCGTCAACAAAAAATTGTCAATAATCGACAGTAAGGGCCAGCTACCTTAAATTTGCACTTTGCTATACTAAAATTTTAAATTTAATGGTGTTTGTAAGTAAGCAGCTATACTTTCAAAAAAAAAATAAGCCGAAATGTCGCATCTCAGTCCATATTTGAGTCACTGTATATTCACATAAAATAAAAATCATTGAAATCGGCCCAGTATTTTTAATACTTCTCGGACTAGAGAAAATTCTTTAAATTTTATATACTTAACAGAGGCCGAAATGAAAATTTGCTCCGAGATAATAATAGATTTTAATAATCTAATAGATTTTAGGTCGCCAAATTTGTAAAAATGGAAACTTATGTACATGTAATTAAATTTTAATAAAATACGGCAAATAGCGAAATCGGCTAAAAACGGCTAACTTTTTTTGCAAAACGGCTAACAAGTCGGCTGCCAGCTAAATCGAATTTTCTCCGGCTATTTGCTATCGCAACCGGCTAAAACTAGCCGGAAAACGGCTAAAATGGTAACACTGCTCGCTATAGGACTTCCTATTTTTTTCAATCCTATCTTTTGGCATAATTTAGATGCTTTTGGACAATACTGTTGACGTCAAATCCATAAGTTTGGGAATTTTTGAGAACTTATTTTTTCCAGAATTTACATGGAAAAAATGATGTTGTCGCCACGGCGATAAATCGGCGAGTCGCCTATTTGTTGCCCAGACGATGTTACCTATTTCTGATGTTTTGCATGGTGGGTACAAATCAAAAAATAACAAATTTCGTAGAAAAAGTTGTAGAAGAATTAAACAACAGCAGGTGCATTAAACTTTGTTGGCGATTTTCGATACTCGGCTTGTGGAAATCGTCAGATTATATACTTCCCGTTATGTTTGAGCTATTTGCTTCATAATAAAAAAACAAAAAAAATTTACCGCGCTCCAGAATGTCAAGATAACGTTTTTTCTTTGCAAGCTTGCGACCCTTCCAATCCCTTGCGTCACGCTCAAATAGTCAGATTATTGAAATGCACACTTTTTAGCATGTAGTTAACCCACAATTTTTAATCAGACGCGCTCGAGTAAATCCGTCTAGCAATTTTTTTTGCTATTCTGATCAGCTTCCCTATGCGCGGCTCTACACAGATGGCTTAGATTTGGCAGAGATACTCAACAGGATGCAGGGTATCCCCCATAAGTTAATCTACTACTATGAAATTGATCGAAACTCAAAACTATGTAAATAAATAAATATATGTAACTACACTTTATGATTTTCCGATCGCTGATCGATATGAAAATATTTACATATACAAAACTTGTTTTACAAGAAAACAATGAAAACTTTACGTACAAAACTACCGAACACAAATGTTCGCAAGTCGGTGAGTGCAGTTCAAAGTGGATTTTTTTGAACGACCTGTTGAACGAAATCAGTTGGAGTGTTTATGCTTTTGAAAGCCATGCCCACAGATTGCAGCAGAGAACTTTTAATTGAACGCGTATCTATGGTTGCAAGTACGCATGTCTTGAGGAATGCTTCTCACTATCGAGCCGACTTTGCTGAGAATGATATTGCAAAATTACAGCTAGATGAGTTGGCTGCAATGACGAAGAGAATATGTAATGGAAAAATATTTAAAAACAAATAATAATAACAAAGAGCCCAACATCTTAGATATGGCATGTATGTATGTACATTAGACTGCATCACCTAAAAAAGTCGTGGCTTTTCCGTCGGAATTACAAAATTTATTAGACCGATTTGAAAATACCTCCAACAATGGAGTTTTTATGAATAAAAATAGTTTCTTAAAGAAGTTTTTGAAAAAGATCCCCTCAGCTGACAAACCAGTTTAAGCTTAAAAAACCTGCTGCATAAAAATATTAAAAAAAAAAATATTTAACGGAAAAACTTGAATAACTGATCCAAAACTATTCCGATTTAGACTTATGGGGTATAAATGGAAATATATTTTCCCACCCTTTTTATTTTTTTGAAAAAAAAGTATACTCATTCACGTCCCAATTTTTTTATTTTTTTTTTTAATTCCAACACATCTTAATTCAACTTGGAATGAAGCTCGTCAATCAATACCTTTCTCTTTCATACTTTTAATGAGTTTAAAAGAAATAAAAAGGGAGAGAAAATACCTTTCCAATAATACCGCACAAGTCTAAATCGGAATAGTTTTGGTCCAGTTATTCAAGTTTTTCTTATATCAAACTGCGAATAAAGTTCAAAAACAGCATCAAAAATGTCATTATTACGATTGCGCAGCAATTTTTTTTTTAATATTTGTATGCAGATATTTTAAGCTTTAACTGTTTTGTCATCTAAGCGGATTTTTTTTCAATAAATTCTTTAAGAAACTATTTTTATTCATAAAAAAACTCCATTTTTGGAAGTATTTTCAAATCTCCCATAAAAATTGACCCGCCCTAATATACTTATACGAATGTAGAATAAAAGAATTAATTCCGCTGAACAACTGACTCATGCACGCCAAAGTGAATGCAGAGAAAAAAATAATGAAAAAATTGCAGTTACACGTTAGCCATAAGCGGCAGTATTAAATACCAATAAAGACGCAATGAGAGGAAAACACTTGAAACTCACCCGCGCACACTCAATAACCGAAAGCTGGAGCATAACTACGGCTGCGCGGGCCGGTCAAGGGCGGAGGAGGTTGCCACCTTCGAACGCGATTAGCGGATCGAATTGTAAATTGAAAATGCTGTGAAGTAGTGCCGAGAACTGGCGGCCATTGGAGACTTCATGTCGCTCCATTACGACGCGTAAATCAGCATTTTTTTTTTTGCCAGCCTATCGCATACTACGTATCGAAAAAAAAAAAATAACAACTATCAGCTCCTCATATCGAATGTGTATTATTATTACATATTTGCCGAGTCATAGCCAAGTGGGATCAAATAGGTTTTGCCGCCAAAAGAAAATCGCGCATAACCAAAAGTATGTAGCGAACGATCAAAGAGCTGAGAGTGTTTCAAAGTGATCGTACATTGATCGCAGGCAGTGATTGAAGTGATCATCAATCGCAGCAAGCACCAAACTGTCTAACCGGCCACAGCTTAGCAACGAACCAATCAAGGTTATCTACATACCTACATCATACATAGATATAGCGGTTATGTATTTGTGAAATAGTGGAATTTAAAAACCTTATAACCCTATCGCCGAACGTAAGCTTCCGGAAATTGTTCGTTGTATAATCGTGTATACGGGGATAAATCTTGTTTGAGGTGGCCTGGTCAGCTTAGCACAGCTTAAGCTAGCAAGCATATAACACTAACAATATATCAAAAGCTAATCCAATTAATCAACATTAGGATTTGAACACGAAAAAAAACGTCAAATACATAGCTGTCACTTGATCGAGCAATCGAGTTGTCGCATTGTGGACCACACTGTATATTTGTTTTAATTGTTGACGGAAAGCAAAGTGTTATATTGACCACCACATCAATTTAAAGTTTTCATGTCAATTCTTGCCACTTAACTGTGCCACAAATGTGGCAAATGTCAATTGACAAATGCTGTGTGACAGACCTAGGGGCCACCATAGCACACCGCGCTCATACATAGATGCATACATACTGCTAAGTCAACCAAATGTCATAGCTGACGTCAAATGAGTCACAGTGATCTGTTGCAATTGTTGGCTTTTTCTTTGCCTAATCGATCATGAAAATAATTCCTTTTGATTGTCGCATGCGCAAGCTTATCGCCATTGATCTGATAGCCAACAAAAACTTAAAAAAAAAAAAAAAAAAAAATAACCAGGAGGTGCTTGCTGTCAAAAATGCTTATCTGAGATTTTTTTTTTTTTTAATAGTTCAAAGCATTTCAGATCTATTGCGGCTAATTAGTATGGACAGCGCTATTTTGGAATTTCGTCTAATTTAAGCTTCGAGCGACTAATAAGAAGTTGAAAAAAAAATTCAACATTTTATGTAAATACTCACTTACATACATACATACATAAGCACGATTGGTGCAGTGCAACCTTGAGAGCTTTGTAGGGAATCCCGTCACGTATCTACATACATATGTATATACTTACATATACATACTTACATACATAGTGAATGCAAAAGGCTCTATCGAAAAGCAAATTCTACAGTGGATGCCCTAACACTAAAAGCAAAAAAAAATGGCACAATGTGGCTGTGTGGGGCGAAAGAGTATTGCCTAGTCGTAACGCTTGATACCTGCTACGTCTTTACGTACGCTAAATGGTCGAAAATCCTGCATAGATTGGGGAAAACCGGTTAGATTAAATAGGATAGGTTATCTTGGCTGTCCTCATCCAGCACTGGAAAAGGGCACACTTGGACCACCTAATAAAATATAACAAAAGTTAGAAGATGTATCTATGGTTTTTCCTCTATAAGAAAGCCTTGTTATTTTAGTGGGATTGTCTTTTCAATGAAATCAACAAGTATTTAGTTTTGCGAATTTTACTAGGTTAAATATCTAAATAAAAGATAAAAATAAAAAAGGAAAAAACAAACCTTTGCTAGCCAGTCCTCGAATCCGGTATCTACAGTTTACAGCTCTAACTGTTCAGCTTTTATTTATCCAACGCTACGTCAGAAGCTGCGAAAAACTATTTCTTAGCACATGCAAATCCTATAGGAAAGGGAAACTTTACCTTACGTTTTTTCAAGAAATTCTAATAAAAATTTGATCCAGCTTTTGCTGCACGGTAAATAAAGGCTCTGTGTATATTTTTAGTGCATAATTTCAAAAATTCCAAATTTTGAGTTGTGTCACTTTTGAAGATCGTGTGCGATATGTGGGTGTTCACACTTGCCTGGTTATCACGTTATCTGGAATTTTTGAATTATGCACTAAAAATGTACACAGAGCCTTTATTTACCTTGCAGCAAAAGCTGGAGTAAATTTGTGTTACAATTTGTTGAAAAAACCTAAGGTGAAGTCCCCCTTGCCCATATGATTAGCATGTGCCACGAAATAGTTTTTCGCATTTTCTGACAAACGTGTAATTTTGAGTTGTGCCCTTTTGCAGACGGTGTGCAATATGTAATTAGGATTGTATAGGGTTGCCAGACGCAAAAAGTATCAATGATCTATGCGGTTTTTAGCCGCGTAAAACTTGAGCCATGTAACTGCATATGCAATAATTCGGATTAAAAAGTCCAAAATTTTTTTGAAAATTTGTTCCATTGTTTTGGCTAAAGCATGAAAAATATTTTTATAAAATATGACACAAAAATTTGCTACAAAAACCTTGTAAATATTTAAAATAAAATCACAATGCACTCAGTTTTGATCGCCACTGTAACTTTGGTTTGTTCAGATGATATTGAATTTTTATTTTCGAATGGGTTTGTTCGAAAACCCATGCTTTAAAACACCGAAGAAGTTACGTGACTTTGTTCAGATATACTACATAAAAAAGGTCTAGCGCATAACGGTATTTTTATTTATTTATTTTTTAACCCAAACAAAATTGACTTTGGTCGATATTCTTAGTTCTCTTAGGGCCGGTTGTTCAATATCAGATTATCACTACGTCCCGATTAAACATCATTATCGACGTTTTGGACATCATGCATATAACATGTGATCGATAAAGCAGTCGTTGTATCTAAGCGGAGCTTCTACCTCCGATTTGTGCTAATCAGACATTGAAAAACCGGGCCGGTTAAGCGAGTCAGGTAAGGAATAAAAGTAAGGAAAAATAATGTCACATAAAGGTTTGAAGTCCGAATGTAGGTCAATAATACATAGATACATTTTATTAAAATGCAATGATGCAATCCTTAGATTTTTTCATTGGGCTATAGTTTCTTAATTTTTAACACATAAATTTTAGACTACCCAATTTTCCATAATAATTGGCAGGCATGGATTATGCAAATGGCATTTATTGCTTTAAGTGGTTAAATATTCCAGAAAAAAATTGGTGGATTTTGGTCAAAGGGTTCTTTAGCAAATCGAAATTTACTTCGAAGAAAAGGGTGACTTTCTGAAAACATGTCTTCTTCTTATAGGTTGTGGTTTTCGTACGTTGAGAGAGGACTTTACTTCTGAATTGCATCCTCAATCCAAAGTAGCACTTGTTGGCAAGAGTGATTCTGCGTTGGATTTACATGCTGACATTATTATAAGGGCCGGTTACTCAATGTCTGGTTAACACTTATCTCCGGTTAAACAGAGTTATCCACGTTATCGACTCCCTGTTGTATGCATGGAGTCGAAGACGTCGATAACGATGTTTAACCGCAGATTAGTGTTAACCGGACATTGAGTAACCGGCCCTAAAACACGCAGTTTTTTATCGTATATTCACGAAATGTGTTAGATCTGAATCTCATCTCACCTTTTATCTGGCATGCATTCAAAAAGAATGAAGTCATATTGGGCAAAGATATAGCCCAAAAGGTCGATAAAACTCTTCTTTTTAACTTAATTTTGTACAGAAATTGTTTTTATTTTTTTCGTTTCCATGTTTTCCTTATGTATGTATGCATGTCCTTGAGCGCGGGAGGCTTTTTTAAGTCTCCACAAAATTAGGCTGCTTTCCTGAAGTTATATGCCAAATTCAAAAAAGTCATAACCCCAATATACATACATAGGATGGTCAAAAAAGGTAAAGCCGGAATTTTAAAGCTCTCACTCCCTAGAATTGTTGAGGAAGTTGAGTGCATTAAAATTCGGACTTTACTTTACTTAATGTATTTAAATGGTGCGAAGTAAATTCTATGTCACTCAACTTGAAAAAGTGTAAATTTATGTGTTTCTCTAGAAGACCGTTTCAATCATATAACTACCGGATTTGTGATCATACTGTTGATCAAGTAACTAATTTCATCGATCTAGGACCCTAAGCTTGAATTCAAGTCTCATGTAAACTCTTGCGTGAATAGAGAGAGCCAAGGGTGTTTTGGCTTTCATTAAACGTTGGGATAAAGAACTCAGAGATCCTTACGTCACTAAAGCTCTCTTCATCTCCTTAGTCAGGCCGATTTTAGAATACGGTTCCGTTGTATGGAACTCTAGATATCAAACGAATTCTGACAGACTTGAGTCGGTACAGAAACAATTCTTATTATTCGCATTAAACAATTTGCCTTGGGATGCGACCTTAAATCTGCCACCGTACAAAAGCCGCTTGAAGCTCATAAATTTCCCATCGCTTCACAGTCGTAGAGAGTTGCTCGCTGGTTTTGTTCATGATTAAGCTTCAGAGCGGGATGGTAACGGGTGGTATTCCTTCAAGACCTTCAAAACATTATAAGCCCATTACGCTAAGTACTTGTAGAACAAATCTTGAAATGTATGAGACCTTTCGTTGTCTATGCCAAGACTTTAATAAGCATTACGACTATTTTGACACCTCCGACTCTCTTTTTATAATTATGAAAACCTTACTTGAGATTCTAAACAACACACATTGCACCTCTAATTTTCAGCTGATGAACTGTATTGCTATTTTAGTTTATAAGGCAAACGTGATCGACTCGCGCAACTCCCCGACTGCGCTTCGGTGTTGATCAATGCGAACTGTTGGTTAATCGATACTGTCCTCTCTCAATAAATGAATCATTAAAATAAAGACATAAAAACGGCTGATGAATTTAGTTCTGTAGCTGAACAGTTTTAGATCTCGACACTTAACAAACTCCTGCCTATCGTGACTCGGCGCAAAAATTTAAAATACTGGTTCCGTACGTCATGCGGACTGCGCCCCTCGTGCGGATGGGCGGGAATGGAGGGTAAAAACCGTTGGGATATTAATATTACATCTTGTACAGTGGTACATCGCATGGCGCCCCTACAGGCGTCCCTGATCGTACCTTCACTGGTATCTCGCGCTTCAATTGTACCCCTAATCGTATATGAAGTAGCGCCCTCACTGGCGCTACGTGTCCATAGTTAATCTGCTTCCACAATTTTGATTCCCTCAGTCTAAGAGCTTCTTTTGCGGCTGCAAATGTTACCCCACAAGTGGCTCGCTTCTCACAGCGCCTGTTATACCGTGGCTTTCGAGTCTCTGTACTCTCCCAATTATTCTCTGATTGCTGCATTTATCCAGTGATTTCCAAGAGACCAGCACTCGATAGGTTGAAACCAGTCGGATGACTGTGGGGTACATACCGAGAATGAAAAGCGGTGACAGCTCCCAGTTTTTCCGGAAAGCCCTTTCAAAGGTATAGTACGCTGCTAGACCCTTTTAAGCTCTTTCCTCTACGTTGCGCTCTATATAAGTTTGGAGTCAAGGATAATACCTAAGTAAGTATTACGCCTCGGAGGGAAGATTCAGACTATTCCCGTCCAGCTTTGGTAAGGGGAATTCCGAAATTTTTGTTTTCCTTCTGAACAAGACAAATTCGCTTTTAGAAGGATTGACTCTTAAGCCAATTTGTTTTGCCCAGTTGTCAATTCCATTAGCTCATTTATTGTTGGCAAGAATTTGCCAGAAATTAGTATAGCCAATCAGCCATCAGCGTAGGCAACTGCCCTCGTTCTCCTAAATAAAGCTTTCTAACAGTTCATTTAACACCAGTATTGACAGCAGGTGTGATAAGACCCCTCCCTGCGGAGTTGTCCTTGTTGTTCTTCTTTGAAATGCGGTAATTTATCAATGTGACGTTATTGAATTAGAATTAGAAATATTAAAAATTGGGTATGGCATCTTCCGAAAAGTTGGACATTCACGTGGCTTATTGAAACGTGAAACCCGCGGGTATAAACTAATTTATTACGAAGAATAAAAACGAGATTTCTTTAGACGCAGCAGTCTTCGCTTTCTGTGGAATGGGTTGTATTTAGGCTTGCCAACCGCCCTCCTTTAGGGAGAAATCGATTAAGCCGTGAGTGTCTCTACGTTCGTATGTGCACACGATAACTGGAGTAAAAATTTAAATATCTTAACGAAACTTCGTATGTGTTTTTCTTTTCAGCGTAGGACGGATGGTATTGAAAAAGGGCCGAAATTGGAGAATAACGACGCCTACATCTAATATAGCGGAGAGTATAGCCAGCCTACATATGTCCCATATAACGGTCATTTAAAGAAATACATAGATAGGTATGTATGTATATCTCGGTAACCGTTCTGTCAATTTGTACCAAACTCGGTATAATTATTGGACAGAGAAAAGCAAGATATTTGAAATGTTCGATATCGGATTAAAATTACGCCCACTTTTCATATAACGGTAAATTTCAGTAATGCGGAAACTTTAGTATTCCGAAATTTAAGGACGCTAATTTACGCAAAGTTACGGCCGCTGTTGTGTAGTGGTTAGCAGTGCGCGTTGCCATTCCCCAGGCCATCGAAAAAAATGGAGAAAAAGTTTTTTTCTAATATCTGTCGCCTCTCGGCAGGCAATAGCAAACCTCTGAGTGTATTTTTGTTGTTAATTTTGGTTAATTTTTTTATAGTTCATTCTTTACCAACATCCATATAAATACAAGTTTAAATGCAGTGTCACACGATTGTTCATTTGCCGAAATTTGTTGTAAATCGTATTCCAATTATGTGAATACCCAAATATTTTTCTTTATCCCAATTACGAAAAATAATTTGTTAAAAATTTTCAATAGAAGATTGCTATATTTTACCAAGCTTTTGACTACAAAAAAAAATTTCCCAATATTTTTATTTTGTACCAATAGCCCAATATAAAAATGCACAAATCTGTACAAAATTTTAATTTTCCATTTCACATACCGAGCCCTAGCCGCTAAAATAACGTAAGCGACATTTTTTTCCTTTTTAATGCAGAAATGCACCTAGATGCTCTAGGAATATTTGTGCATCAAAAGGAAAATTTTGAAAAAAAAAGTTGCTTAAGTTATTTTGGGGGTTCTTACTTTCAGTCTCAAATAAAAGCAAAATTGACGCCAACATGCGAAACATGAAAAATAGGCAACAATTGTCAATGGCAACAAATTCGCGACTCACCGCTTTATTGCCGTGGTGACAAATCGGCAACATCATTTCTTTCATATCAATTTTGGAATAAAAAAGTTCCCAAACTTATGAATTTCGCGTCAACAGTATTATCCAAAGCGTCTTATTTATACCAAAGACAGGATTGAAAAAATACGAAGCCCTATAGCGAAAGAAAGAATTAATTCCATTTCTAAGTTCCAATTTTGTATACAAAAAGTTAATGAAGTATTAAAAAGTATAAAATTATTCCAAATATCGCCTGAGGCGATAAGGAAACGACTCATTCAGGTAATAACTCGCCCAGGCGAGTTGCTTTCGGTGGACGTTTTAGAGCGACTGGTAATAAGAAATGGACACGATGGCGATATTATTGGCGATAAATTTGTTCCCGAGGGCGACACGGTTTTTTTATTGCCGGCAACAAAAATTGTTTGGTGGGAATATTTTCATCCAAGGCGCATCCATATTAGACACACATACATATGTAAATAAAATCCCTTGTATTTTGTTATCGCTTTTTGGTATGTACATCAGGATGTCAAAACGAAAGAAAATGGGAGATAATTTTCGGCATTTCGTTTTGTTGACATACTAAAGTTACGCCATTTCGCCTTGGATGACATTAGGTTTTTTCCCGTATAACGCGGACCGGATCCGATAATTAGAGAATGAGCGAAAAATGTGCTCTCAAAAATGGACCAAGCACGGAAATGCAAAAAACTACATTTCGTGCCCAGAACTTGAGAAATAGCTAAGTTTTTGTGAAAATAACAGATAGAGGATATTGAATATAAGCCCTCGATATAAAGATTGGAAATATATGTAAACACAAAACAGCTGATATGCACATTGACATTTTATCCATTTTTCCCCAGAAAAGTCCGAGCTGTTTCGCACAGGAAGAAGAAGACGCTTACGATTATACATTTTTTGAGTGCGGGAATAATATCTGGGCTGTTTTGGGCACCCGCGGGATTCCGCGTGCCGTACAAGAACCTATTCTGCTGTAGAGACAAAAATATCAAATCAGCTGTTCTAGTAACACCACCTTGTATATATGCACCTTACTTTAATCTATTAATTTTTTGTTTTACTTTTATTTGGCATTTGAGTTGCTCTCAAAATTTTAATTGTATACAGGCCGCTTCTGAACAGAAACTTCCTGGGAGTTTTCTCTTTTTTTCCCCTATCCCCTTATCATGAATAAAAATTCCTTCAGGATTTTTTATATTAAATGACGGAGTTGAGCAGTCAAAGTATCAAACAGCTTTATCGAAGTTCGAATTTCCTCCTCCCAAATTTTTTGGAAAAATGCTACTCCCTGGGAGTTAATTATTGGAGGGAAATACAAATTCCCGGAGAACAAACTCAGCGGGAGTATTCAGAATTAGGCTGACAAAGTTGACAAATTTCAAAAAATAAATGATAGCCGACGAATTGAGCGAACGGTTTTAACTTTAAATACTTGTATGGTTTTAATTGTTTGGATATAAAATTCGTTAACCTATTTCAAAAATAGTAGATATGTAGGTAGAAGATACAATCCAACGCGTGTTGACAAACGCTACTTCTTGTAACCAAATAAAATTGCATTAGACCGTACCAGAAAAAAAAGTTCACCTTACACCTTCGCAGCTATATAAATACACTGCATCACAAATTTTAGTTTTTTTTTTTTCTCCAGACGACACTATCATATTCCTATGTAGAATTACTCGGTGATTGCGAAAATCGAGTTAATTTTTTGCAATTTACCGTTATAATAATAATAGCTCTGATCCAATACTTCGTGAAAAATCCTGTAAAACTGTCAAACAGTAAAATTACTCCCTGAAGTGAGAGTAAAAAGTGAGTAACATCAAAAAGTACGGGAACAAAAGAGCCCTTTCTCCTGTAAAAACGTCAACCAGTGATTGCTTGACACTTTTCATGATTTTACCAGAAGAAAGAGTTCGGGTAAAATCTTGCAACTTCATTCTCTACACAACTCTCCAAAAGTCGCTCTCATTTACAGGATTTTGGAGTACGGGAAAATTTTTCCTGCAACTTCCTGCAAGTTCGTGTAAAATCCTGTAAGTTCATGGAGTACTGGATCAGAGCTAATAATAGATTGGCGCTTACACATATGTTAGTGTTTGGCCGAGCTTCTCCTCCGAGTTGTGGCGTGCGCCTTGATGTTGTCACACAAAGCGGAGGGACCTACAGTTTTACGCCGACTCCGAACGGCGGTTGTATTTTTATGAGAAGCTGTTTTTCATGGCAGAAATACACTCGGAGGTTTGCCATTGCCTGCCGAGGGACGACCGCTGTTAAGAAAAAACCTTTTTCTATATTTTTTGCGATGTTGCTTGACCAGGGCTGGAACCCAGGTGCTGATGAATGAAACCGCGCACTGCTTACCACTACACCACAGCGCACATAGGCCAAAAACCAATTTGATAAAATTTAGGAGAAAACTTAAAAAATTATTCACATTCGATAGAGAACATTCCAAATAACATTTCCCAGTCCCCCTCACTTTTCTAACTTGCACAGCGAACGCTCACCGTTGACCGGAAACAGAATATTCTAACGCTGCTTATAAATAAATTTTCGCTCTCTAGAAAGATCGTGACGGTTTTAAGTTAATATTTTGACTACTGCATTATATTCTTAAAAAGTAGGGATGGCTCCGCATACAGACCGTAATAATGCATTTAAGGGTAATTTTTTTTTAATAATTTTATTAAGCAAAAGTTCAATTTAAATGTAACGAAAATAGCGGTTTTCAACGAGTATTTTTTTGTTAATTTTTGTGAATATTAAGGAATTTGTTGTATCCCCGGGAGAGATCGCGTTATTATTCTTTGTTCAATTGAAAGCTTAGAAATTTGGCTAATATAGTGTGAAAAGACTGCCCGCAGAAAATGGCAGATAAGTGGTATTTCTTAACTTAGAAAATGTATTAAGGAAAAATCTAAAAACGCGACTAGTATATAGTAACACTACTTTAGATCTATTTTAACACTAAAATTAAACTTTTTAGATGAATTTGAAGCCGCTGAACTAGAATATGAATCCATTTAATTTAACAAATAAATAGTTTTCGAGATATTAGCAAAAGTCATGTTTTCTTGGACCTTTCGGTCCTGTTGCTAGAAATCTGCGGGAATGTAAGGCGAACCCAACTATGTTATATATTTCGGAATAAACATTTGTTTTCCTTTACATTGGTGTTACATAAGTGATGATTAAAGAAATAGTTTTGGGTATACAAGCGTTTAAATTAATATAAATCTACGATATTTCAGTAAATATTGTATCCAAATTGTTAAAAATTAGTATGTAAACTGAAATTTTGGAACAAAATAGGATTGTTATTAAAGTTTTAGAAAATGGGTGGGCCCCGCCCACTTATGATGAAATGCTGTATATCAGTATCCACTTCACTAATCCGTACCAAACTCGGTATGAGCCTTGCTTAGGCTATATCTAACATAACTGCTAAAAATTCTTGAAATCGGGCGATAACCACGCCCACTTTCCATATAACGGTGATTTACAGAAACGCGAAAACTGCGATAAATCAATAACTACTGAAGCTAATTCACTCTAAATCGATTCTTGGAATAACCTCTTAGCATTGATGGAAATTATAAATTTTTGGATAATGGGCGTGGCGCCGCGCACTTTTGACCACAAATGTATATCTCGGTAACCGATTTATCAATTTGTACCAAACTCGGTGCACTTGGTATGGAAAAGCAATGCGTTGCAAATACGAAAACTCCGATATTTCAGTAATTTAGGACGCTAATTTACTCCAAGTTAATGCTTACAAAATTCTCTTAACAATAAATAAGACTGTTATTATTACAAAAATGTAGTTTAATTACAATGGGTGCGTACGAGTTACGTAATAATTACCGCAATATTGCAGACATGTTGCTGAAGCTCAACTTCAACTTTTCTAAAATGTTGCAGAAATTGCGCAGTAAAAATGTTTATGTTGCTTTTGATTTGCCAATGATGAGTAACTGATTGTCAAAATTTTATTCGTCCAAATTTTCGCGTAGAACGTGATACTCTCTCATAAAAGAGTAACACTGCCGCATTAATTGCACCTCAAATACACCAATTTCTTACCTATCCTGTGATACATATTTGAATTATTTAATTCCTTCAATTAAAGTTGAATTTGATTTTTTAAACCCTGGAAGGTTCCTTAGAGATAAAGCCTTTTCAAACCCATTTTCATTGATACCCATATTGCAGCAATTCATATAACAAATTGAACAAAATTTTTTAACAGGTGGCAACTCTGTTAATGTTTTAACCTACTTGATTTTAAACATTTACAATTCTATATGTCATAACACGTCTTTTCTAAACATTTCGAGTTGAAATATTCATAAAAATAATTTTGGCCGCATAAATCGGCTAAATACCCCTATGTGCAGCGGCCGACAATTTACCGTTACTCAGCTTAAAAAAAGGGTGCATCCACTTAATCACGTATATCGTACGAACGAATTGAACAATCGTAATACGAAACACGGCAAATAAAAGCCAATGAAATCGTCCATAAACCATACATACATCATTTTTCGATAGGCCTGATAGTTTCTGAGAAATTAATTAACGAAAAAAATAGGTGTCGCCCTTTTAGATTTTTCGTAATATCTTCGCCATTCGCAGTCGGATCATAAAGTATGATATATCGATGTATTTTTTTTTTTGTTAGTTTCTTACTGTTTGTGTGCGAAGCGAGCAATAACAAGGCAACATTTTTAGGTAGGAAGGAAAACGCCATTAGTGGTGTACGGCGAACTCTTTTTGTTTCCTTGTAAGGTTCCAGAGCACACCCACTATTCCATCTGAATTTTAGCGTTAAATTACAATGGACAATAATTTTTTTAAGTTTATGTGTTTTTTTTAGTTTTAAAATATTTATTTTTTTCCTGTGTTTTGTGTGTCATATAACATAATTTTTGTTTGCTTTGCGGCATAAATTTTTTGTTTGTGAATTATTATTAATATTAATTACTATTATTATATTAGTAAAAAAACTCGCTTGAATAATGCTTTTTCCAGATCAATTTTTACGACGTAATTATATATATATATATATATATCTTTTTAGGTAATAAAAATTAAAACAAAATCTACTTAGTTGCTCGAATCTGTAATAATATATATATATTTATGTATGCATGTATACATAAGTGTAAAAAATCGATGTACACACTTATAGTATAATTTACATATTACTGTTTTCAACGCTTATGATTTTTAGTCATTAAATTTATTATTTTTTTTATTTTAAATTTAAATTTTTGTTTTGATGTATATAAAATAATTACTCAAGCAGGATGCTGTGATATATACATTATATGGTACAACTCAGAAAGGCCTAAAGCTTTTGCTGCTTTGAAGCTTCGAAAAGTGAGAATTTGAGAGAGAGCAGTACCACCAAAACATACACGCTACTTGCTTGTGTATTTAGTATCTATTTATATTTGTATGTATGTACATAAGTATATTATTTGCGTTGTTTTTAAAAAAATAAATTAATCTCAATTTGTAAGTGCGCATAATTTGTCACTCGGCCTCGCATGGGCTGCAAATTTTTTACAAAAATTTTTCTTTTATAATTTTTGTTTTGCATTTTAGAATTTTTCGTTTCAATATTTTTAATGCTATACATACTTAAAGAGTGAAGAGTGAAAGTATTAAAAAAACTACCTAAATTGTTCTTGCAATAGCGAATACTTAATTTTTTTTGTTTCTTTTGATTATCAAATATCAATTTTTTAAAGACTTCATATGCCTAAGGTGAAGTCCTGCTTACACTAGTACTTGCTGTGTTTTTATGCAGAAATGCATACTGCGATGTGCTGTATTAATATTTTTTTCTTTAATTTAGAAAAATTCAGCTTTAATGTATTCGAATATAAAAGTAGATCACGCCTTATTTAAAAAAAGTTATACGAGTTTTTAAGTATATGTATTTATATAGTATTTTGCTTCTTTTTTTTTAGAATACAATTCGAAATGCACTACAACTATGTTCTATAAATTCTTNACATACTTAAAGAGTGAAGAGTGAAAGTATTAAAAAAAACTACCTAAATTGTTCTTGCAATAGCGAATACTTAATTTTTTTTTGTTTCTTTTGATTATCAAATATCAATTTTTTAAAGACTTCATATGCCTAAGGTGAAGTCCTGCTTACACTAGTACTTGTTGTGTTTTTATGCAGAAATGCATACTGCGATGTGCTGTATTAATATTTTTTTTCTTTAATTTAGAAAAATTCAGCTTTAATGTATTCGAATATAAAAGTAGATCACGCCTTATTTAAAAAAAGTTATACGAGTTTTTAAGTATATGTATTTATATAGTATTTTGCTTCTTTTTTTTTTAGAATACAATTCGAAATGCACTACAACTATGTTCTATAAATTCTTTTTCATCGCCAAAATTGGAGTTTTTCATTGCAAACTTTAAAATTCCAAAGTGAATTTTCTTTTTATTTTTTTATTAGCCCAACATTAGATGCGGCGTGCCATCTAAACTAATAACCCTTTTCCTATCAAAGCACAAAACTCGAAGCGCATCATTGTTTGTGCTACCTATTGACTGCGCCGCAAAATATGCCGCAATAACTTTAAATATGTATTTAAAAATACATATTTTTTAAAAACTAATTTTTGTAGCACATTTCTGGGCACAGTAGCTAGCGCCAGTGATGCGCAGAAATTAGCAACTCCGTTGGAATAGGGATGTACAAGCGGTAAATTTAATTTGAAAAATTCGATTGAATGTATAAAAATATTTAATTTTTTACCAAATTTAATTTTTTTCTACTTTTTCCTCTATGCTACTACTTTATAGCAAAGCAACGATTGTATTAGGTTGTTCCTTAGAAAATAAACAACATGGAGCACCCCAGGAAAATTTTAAAATAAAAAAACAATTTCAGGTCGCTACCAGGGTTTGAAAATATTTAATATTTTAAAGTCGCAAAAATTTTACAAACTTTCGACTCTAACCAGCTATAACTCTGAGAATTTATGAATTTATAGGAATAAGTTTCAATACTATGTGAAACTTNTTTTAACTCTGAGAATTTATGAATTTATAGGAATAAGTTTCAATACTATGTGAAACTTATCAGATTTCAAGTAAAAAATTTTTAGAATTTTTGCGATTTATAAAAGAGTTTTAATTTTTTCAAACCCTGCTAGAGATTTCTAAAAATTATTTTAAAATTTGCAAATTTTCGTGCATGTCTTTATTTTGTACGTAGAACAAAATAAAGGGTTGCCCCATACAAAATTTAGATGTTTATATTTTTAAGGACCACCCTAGTACAGCATGTATTTTTTTTATGTACATAAAAAGAAGTCCTTCGTTAAAAATCACACAAAATCCACTGAGTTGCAAAGCAAAAATTTCTGAACTCAATTGTATACGTGCTCTATGTCTATAAATATACCGCGTGCTTGTTATATTAGCTCAAAAAGTACAATAAAAAATCTGCACCCACTCAGTACGGCTCGGATTTAGATTTCGATTTCACATGCAAACTTTGACCTGCTTTTAACCCTATACAACAACAGAAACAAATTAAACAAAAAACCCTCTAAGCTGATGTATGATTGATTCTCTGCTTTTCTCCCAAAAGAAAAAAGGGCAGAAACAAAAAAAATTACATAATTACATATAGTATGTAGTATATAATATGTATCGTTCAACGACATTTAAGTTACAAAATGTTCACAATAAATTCGCTATTTTTGAGCGTTTCTCGCGTTTTTTCGCAAGAGAATCATATAAGTAAATGAGCGCAAAAAAAATTCAAAGAAAGGATAGGGGAGTTCGCAGAAAAGTGCGAAGGGGATACCGTGTGTTTTTTACACTTTATTAAGTATATACCACATAAGTATTTACATACCTATGCATGTGTATGTATGTATATTGAAAGCGTTGCTTAAGTTTCCCCGTAAAGCAATTGTTTTTTTTTGTTTTGTTTTTAAATACTCGTGTATCTGCTTCTAATACTGATAAAACAGCGCAAACATAAATTAACGATAAACGTTTTAAGTGGTGCAGATATTAAATAAATATTTTAATTATTCGTTAATATTTTTTAGTATTTCTTAAAACTTACTTTTGTTATTTGTTTTTTTTTTTTTTTTTAATTATCATTATATATATTTTTTGTTTGTTTTTGGTGCACTACCGTGAACAGTAAGTTAAGTATATGTAATAAATAGGGACGATTACAAGCTTAATTACAAATTTATTAAATGTACTTAAGTATGTACATAATATACATATTTAATATGCTGTTGTTGTTGTTGTTGTTGTTGATGCTAATGTTAGACATTACTCTCATAATATTATTTTTTGCATGCTCGTAAGCACATGCATGCATACTACAACAATGCAGAGGTATGTACATACATAAGTATATGCACATGCACCTTGAGTTTGTACGTGCGCACGCATATGCTTTATTTCTTTTGAGAAAAACAAGGTTTGAACTTTGAGTAATAAGACCTTTCTGTGATTGTCCATTAATATATGCGAATTAAAACACCCTGTACTTATGTGAAATTTGTATTGCTTTCTTTTTTTTTTAATAAGATTAATAAGTTCGATATTATTAGATTAAATGTAAGTAATTATCACATGATTCGCATATAGGCAAGAGATTTTAAAGTGAGTGAGTGTATTATCTATTTTTTGAGTGATTTTTCAATCGTTTTTGTTTTATTTTCTTTCTCGTTAAGATTCAAAACTGCTCTTTTTGTTGTTGTTTGCTTTTAAATATGTACAACTCTTATTTCCATACATACATAAGCATGTGCAATTAATATGTATGTATGTACTAAAACAAGCGATCCTATTATTTAATTAAGGGGTAGTATTAAACATTGTCATTGTGGTTCAAAAAATACTGAAGCTTTGATTTTTTTCTTTTTTTTGGATTTTTTTTTTTACTTTTAATTACAATAAATTATTAACTTATAAAATTGTATTTAAGTATATATGCCCTTGGTTAAATTAATTAATTAATTAATTAATGTTAAAACATCGCTTTACCTTCCACTCTATATAAACATTATTTCATTTCTGTTTTGGTATTGGTTACTTTTCTTACTGTTTCTGCTCTGTGTGTAATTTTTTCCCCGTTTTCTTTGATTTCTACAATTTCAGATTTTCTTTTTTTTAATTTTATGTTCGTTTTTTTTTTGTAATTTGCGTTTTGCGTTTGCTACCTTTCTTGCTTGCGCGGCACTCATAGTCTTCTACTTGCTAAATTTTCACGTTCTCCTTTTTTTTTGTTTTGTGTTTTGTAACTTATTTTTTTCTTTGTAATTTCTGCTTTCTTGTTATTTTGATTTGGCGTTTTATGTTAACTTAGTATTATTTTCACTGGAGACAAGATTGAGAGGTACTAAAAAATCGTCCATTTGATTGAATTTTACTTCAATCGAACCTTGTTGTAGTTTCTTTTTCTTTAACAATCCCTCTTTTATCATATTCGCTTGTTCCGCGTCCATGTGTCGCTTGTATTTCTGAAAAATTTATATACAATTTATAGAAAATATAAGTTTTATTGCTTAAATTGGAGGAAATGATGTATGGAATGGCATAATGAGGTTAGTTTAGGATTAAATAGATATCAGCAGTGGGTTAATACTGGGTCATGACCAAAAAAGAAGATGGAAAACGAAAGAAAATTCTAAAAAAACGTTAGATAGTATTTAAAAATTAAAGGGCTGTATTCAGTTCTCAAGAAAAATCACAAGAAATATTTTTCATTACAGCTGTTGCTTGAAAAAGTTCTTTGCTTTTGCTGCAAATTTTCTTGAAGAAATAAATAAACGAACATTTTTTTTCCTGGGAGCTTCTGGTTTAAGAAATTTGATTGAAAAAAATATTGACGTGGGCGCATAAGTATGAGGGTATGCCATTAGTTGCGCATGAAATATTTAGGGTATGTACAAAATATATGTATGTAGTAAGAATGTTAATCCCGGCCTGTTTAAGGTCCCAAAAATGCCGGGATTCTTGATAAATAATCCCGGGATTTTCGGGATCTGTAATTTCTACTGATGGCAATAATAGATACTCCTTTTCTTGACCAGTATTAGCTATATTTCTTTTTTTATTTAATAGTTAATTTTTTTTTTTATAAATGTCTAGCTCATTATAGTAAATTCTAAACACAAATATCAATATATTCGCGAAACCATGGGCCAAATATGGTAAAACTGCGTTTTTAGTTTTTCACTCTGACGTCAGTAATTCAAAAATAATTTAAAAAATTCAGAGAAATGTGCTTAGAGAAGAAGTATGGGTATCAAACTAATGAGGAAATCCTGTAGAATTTAAACAGATTCAAGTTTTTTGTGCAGAAGGACTGGTAAGTATTGAAAATGTCTTTTAAAAATGTTATCCTTGAAATTTGGCAATATTTGTTTTTGAAAAAATTATATGTTAAAGACTTAAATAAACTCGAAAACATCCTCGGTTTTCGTCCTTCTAACTTTATCAGCTTAAAAAATTACATATTCGTTCTTGTCAATCCAAAAAATTTAAGTTTTTTTCAATTCTAAAGAAATTTCCCCTTGCATTTGGCACCCATATTTTTACTCTAAATTGAATTGAGTTTTTTCAATAATTTTTGGAATTAATCATATCTTTGAAATTACAAAGCACTTTAAAATAAATCCTGACGTCAGAGAGAAAACATAAAAACGCCTCTTTAAATAAAAAAAGTAGGTTTCGAACCCATTTATTTATTATTGATTTTATGGTTGGAGAGCTTCTCAAACAATATAGAAGCAATTTTTTCGATTTAAGTTGTTGAAAAGTAATGAATATCTGAATCCAGCGATCATGATAAGGCAATCCCGAAAATCCCGGGATCGGAAAAAGCTGAAAAATTAACATCCCTAGTCTGAGTATGAGTGTTAGCATACGAAACAAGTGCAAATAAAGATACCAACATAAATAAGCTATTAGCAATCGTGTTAGTATATATTACGGAATTACTTTTCAAATAAAACTAAACAAATACACATGAGTATAAATTACATTTGTTGTTAATAAAAGGAAAAGAAATAAGAACAAATGGCAAACTATTATTAGTGAAAATGATAAGAAATCACTTACCGCAAAAGCTAAAACAGATGTCTCTGGATTTTCAACAGTTAAAAACACATTCTGCTTGAGCTCAACTCCTGAGCCACTCGTACCACAGACGGGCATTTTACATAATACTTCGGAAGGCGAGCTTGAGCGTTTGTTTTCTAAGTTGGAGATAAAAGCCACCGTTAGTATTTATAGTACAATTATTATTTTTATGTAAATAGAAGTCTTTCATTAGAAACAGGGATTATATTTATTGATGGGCAATTTTGTATATTAATAAACTCTTCCTATTACAAAATTTTCAGTCACATTTCTGACGTTTGTTAGTTTGCATTTTAATTTTACTTTTCTTTTTTTGATATAGAATTCTAACGCTCTCCAAATTCTCTGTTATATGCGGTGTTCAATATTTTTGTATTTTTGATAAAAGTTAATGCAAAATTAACTGCGATATTTTTTAAACATTATTTTTTAAGTAATGGTATGCCAAAATTTATATATATAATAAATATATATAATAAATTATATATTTAAATAAATATCCATCTTACTTTTCTTCGATTTTTCACATTCCTTCGGACGTCTTCGACGTGTGTGTATCGTATCGCGTCTCATCGAATGCGGCCGATTAACGCCATGCAATTTAAAGTATAAACCACAAGCATTGCATACCATTTCACCACGAATACTACGTCTCCAAATAGTCGTAGTAAGTGTACCACAATTGGAGCAAGACATATCTTTTGGATTATTTATTATGCCAGCAGTGCCAGCGCCAGCATTCTTGTTGTTCTAGAGAATACATTTAATTTGTTATTATTTTAAAAAACTTTACCACACTATCACCAAAATATTACCTTTTTCTCTTGCATTGATGCAGCTGCCGCTGCAGCTGCCGCCGCAACAGCAACATGATTATGTGTACCTGCATTAATCTCGAGATTTTGAGCATTAACAGCCAACACATTGGGCAGTTGTTCGATTGCATCATTTTTCGTCGGACATGTTTGTTTTCTTCGGCACAATTTATTTAGGTTATCATTCTAAAAGAAAAGAAACTATTACTTAAAAAAAAAAAATTTAAAAAAAGGCGGGTCACCTACCTTCAGTAATGCCATCGGTTGCTCAGGTACATTCTCAGCTGATATTGCAGTTGGCGGCGCAGGGAATACTAGCGATTGATGTATCATATGCCTTAGTAGCTGATTATTTTCGTTATTTGCTGTAATGGTGGCGGTGTGTTAGTAACAACAAAAATTTAGAAATAAAATAATAATTTCTCTTAGTACTTACCAGCCGATCTGGCAAGCGCCTGCCACAATTGTGTGGTCGCAATATCCGTTACTTGCTCTTCTGATGTTATACTGTCCGGCGATTTGCGTTCATTTAGCATTGAACTCATATCCATTTCTAAACGATTCGAATCGGAACTCTCATCGGAGTCTGTGTAAGCTACTGCGCCTACAGCTGCTGTGGCTGCTGGTGTTTCCTTTCTATTTGGTATTGGTAATTGAGTACTACTACAAGGTATACTTGTATTTTCAATTCCTCCTTTAATAATACTTGCATTTTCTAAATCTAAATTTACAGGTTGGGTATGTGTTTGTTGTGGTTGTTGGTGGTGTTGATGCTGTTGTTGCAATTCGAGTATTGTAGGACGAGTGTAATGAAGTAATTGAGATACGTTTGTTGCTGTTTGTTGAGTGTTTGAGAATTCAAGTTTCGGCTTTTTAATTGATAAGTCTATTTCCTTTCCATCTTGTAGTGTTGTTGTAACTGTTGATGTTACTACTGTTGTTGTCTTTTCATTTGATGGACGTTCAGTTTTTATCACAGAATTTTTAATACTTTCATCTGTTGTTTGCATTGAAGGTAGATTTGGAGACTGGCGATTCGAGCATGGTGGTGATATGATCACTTTTTTACTAATATCCATAAGCACAGCAGCCGTTTCGAGTTTTTGTTGCAAATTTCTAATTTTCTCAATATTCGGTAAATTCTCGTTCTTCATATTTATCAAATTATTTGCAATTGTATTCGGCGAAATGACACCATCATATTTTAAGGGGTTATCATTGGAATAATACGCTGCGGCCGTTTGATTTCCCAACATTTCTTCCGTTGTTGTAATTACTGTCGTAGGTGTTGTTGCTGTTGCTTTGGCTGTTCCTACAGGCGCAGTTAGAGAATTATTAAGTTCGCCTGAACGCGGCTGAGGCGGAGGCGGTGCAGGTGGCGCTAGTGGTGGTGATAGCGCACTTAATTTCTTCATTATGGGCGGAGTTTTCGAAGAACAGGACGCTGTATTGTAAATGTCATCATTTTCGTTTATATTCGGCTTTTGAAGCGATTTAGCGACGGCTACGGTAGCTGGTATAAATGTACAAGCTTCAGTATAATTTTCGGCAGTAGGATTTATTGGTTTATATCCACCAAAATAACTTTTTGATGATTTACTTAATTCTGTTAAAGCCTTGGCTGCCATTCTCTCCGAAGAAGACTTTCCGCATGGTGGTGATCTTGAAATGCTTGTGAAATGGGTGTCACTTCCCATAGAATTCTGTGAAGGAAGAAATGCAAGAGGGATTATGTTTTGCTTCTCAGGATTTTGAAATATTTAACATTTTAGAATAAGCTACTAGACCTGGAATAAAGGACTCTTTATGACCATGGTTTGCATTCATTCCATAGAAACTTAATAAGACATTCATTCAAGATAATTAGTGCGACGCAAACGAATGTAATAAACAGGTGCTTCTTAACCTCTACGACAATGCGGGAAAGGGAACTTAGGTTGTATGCACTCTGTCTAAACCAGACTAGTAGAGACTCTGAAATAACGTTTAGTGCATAAACGACTTATTACAGTTACGCTACATCAGTAAATTGATGTACCAGTTGGGGATCGTATAGAAGTATTTCGAAACCGCGGTTGTTATTTCATTGTCTTGTCCAGTCAAAAGTGGAATTTATGTTTTTAATCTGATAGAAATATTATTGTCTAACATATAAAAATGCCATATTTAGAATTGCAGGAACGACCTCAGCTTGTTGCCTAAATCGGCTAGGCTAGCAATCGTAGTTAAGCTCAAATAACCGTGGAATCGTGCTGTTTCGACATGGTCGGGTCTATGTAACCCAGATTTATATCTGGCCAAGGGTTGTTTCGGTATTTTCTTTTTTTTAAACAAAAACAAAGGAGCGAAGAGTGGTAGCTGATTGAGTTTAAGGAGGCAAGATAAGAGGTGGATGCCTCTGGAATGTGGTTGTCTCTCGTTGAATGTTGTTATAGCCTGTCTGACAACGTCGGGATAAGTGGTTGTGCAATGGAGGTGTGAATATATTGTCATTTCATAGAGTTGCCTTCTGCGCCTGTAGGATCCAATACTGCTTACCTCACCAGCCAAGCAGCCATTGACTATTGAACAGGAATTGACGTACCCTTGCAGGGAGCATAAAGTCTTCACTATGTGGGAGGTGAGCAGACGACATCAGAAAACATCCCTTTTTTGTCCGTGGTGCATTATTTACGCAGAACTGTAATTTCTTTCACTGCAACCTTTCAGTTCCCAGTTACCTAAATGGTGCAACATATCTTAAAATCAGTTCGCCAATTGTCTTAAACATTGCGAACTTTAATGGCTCCGTATTTTATTTGCGGCAGCTAGGTGAAGGAGAGCAAGCAAACGAAGCTAACACCTACATTTCAGGGTTATTAAGGCCGGTCCACATAGAACTTTCGCGTTGGCTTTGGCGTTGGCGTTGGTTTGACAGAACGCACGTTAAAAGTATGCTTGCTGCAATGAACGCTTGGCAGCGAATGCTNACGCCTCTAGGATCCAATACTGCTTACCTCACCAGCCAAGCAGCCATTGACTATTGAACAGAAATTGACGTACCCTTGCAGGGAGCATAAAGTCTTCACTATGTGGGAGGTGAGCAGACGACATCAGAAAACATCCCTTTTTTGTCCGTGGTGCATTATTTACGCAGAACTGTAATTTCTTTCACTGCAACCTTTCAGTTCCCAGTTACCTAAATGGTGCAACATATCTTAAAATCAGTTCGCCAATTGTCTTAAACATTGCGAACTTTAATGGCTCCGTATTTTATTTGCGGCANTTACCTAAATGGTGCAACATATTTTAAAATCAGTTCGCCAATTGTCTTAAACATTGCGAACTTTAACGGCTCCGTATTTTATTTGCAGCAGCTAGGTGAGGGAGAGCAAGCAAACGAAGCTAACACCTACATTTCAGGGTTATTAGGGTATTTGCGTTTACTTTTAGATTCAGATCATCAACGGTGAACATATCATAACTTCTTTATATTGGAATTTATTCTACAATCAATCCTATATCATTTTTGCTATGACCCACCTGTTTAGAAAATTTCGTTAACTCCTTTAACGTAAAATCTGCCTTTTGAGCCATCAATCGAAAGTTCCAAAATGCATTCAATTGAGCTCTGCAGTTGCGGCATACAATGGCTGGCAAGCCATCATTTCGTGAAATCTAGAAAAAATAAATTAATTGTTTTACATTAGCAACTATTATTTTTAAAGCTTCAATTATATTTTGTTTGCGTTTAATAGGTATATATGAATGAATGTATGAACATATTTATCACGGTTAAATCTCATTATCAAATCCTACTAAATATGGCCACCACTTTGATACTTGGCAACNGTATTTGCGTTTACTTTTAGATTCAGATCATCAACGGAGAACATATCATAACTTCTTTATATTGGAATTTATTCTACAATCAATCCTATATCATTTTTGCTATGACCCACCTGTTTAGAAAATTTCGTTAACTCCTTTAACGTAAAATCTGCCTTTTGAGCCATCAATCGAAAGTTCCAAAATGCATTCAATTGAGCTCTGCAGTTGCGGCATACAATGGCTGGCAAGCCATCATTTCGTGAAATCTAGAAAAAATAAATTAATTGTTTTACATTAGCAACTATTATTTTTAAAGCTTCAATTATATTTTGTTTGCGTTTAATAGGTATATATGAATGAATGTATGAACATATTTATCACGGTTAAATCTCATTATCAAATCCTACTAAATATGGCCACCACTTTGATACTTGGCAACTCTAGTGGGGGCAATCTCTGCAGACTTGTTATCGATACTTGCACAACAACGATAACACACAGCGTTATTTACCAACAAAAGGAGATTCACTGCACGTGCTGTACTGTACTGATATCACTTGATAATTTCATCAGATGCCGATATGATAACTCCTTTCGAAGGCACACATATGCAAGCACACACTAGAGCTGCACGAAATGTTATCTTCCAAATGAAATTTTCACTCAACACATTTTTTTCATTTCACATGCTGGTTATACAAATATAATTTTTTATATTAGAATTAAATTTGTTGGAAAAACGTGCAAATACACAGGTTTACCAGTTGTGCAAATATAAATAAGCCGGCAACCCTGTTTGTTTAATTATTGTCAGTGGTGTCGTAATCGGATCTCTTACTTATTACGTACCTTTATAGAGAGACAGCTGAGTATTTGAATGGTAATATGTGGTGATGAATCATCATGGTTTTCCTTCTTGAACACCTCCTCTCCCAGAGACATGCCATCATTGCTTTTGCCTTCTTCGTTATCATTGGATAATGTAATCTTGTGTTTCACATGTGTGGCGTTTTCTGCATGTATTTGTGTATTAGACGTTGAAAAGCCCCCCGCTTCGTTATTTTCCAATGATTTGGACATCAATTGACTGATTCCATATGTAGAAGTATCAGTTGCAACAATGGAAGAAGGCACAATCGGCACGAGTGTACTTAGATTATTATCTGATATCTCTTCCTCACTCTTGAAAACTGGTACAGGCGATTGAGATTGGTTATCAGAGCCACAATCATTTTTTGTACTACAACTGCTCTGTGGCCTCCCAAATTGTTGAGGATGAATATGATGGTGGTGATGGTGATGGTGAAACTGTTGGCCGAGGATATTTGCATTTGCAGGGGCTTCTTTTGTTTGAATATCATTGCCAAAAGGCGCTGCCGTCGTAGTTGTAGCTGTTGCTGATGATGAATTAAATATTTGCAGCACCTCAACGTCATGCTCTTTGACCAAAGTAAGGCATAAACGACAAACTTGATAGAACTTAGGTGGTACATTACACATAGTTATTGGATTATGGGAAATTATTTTCACACAATTTAAGCACTTCACAATCTTAAAACAATATACAAAGTTATAAATTAATTAATAAGATTAAAAAAAGAACGCCTTTTTTAACACATCCGAACAGATTCACAATAAAATCTAATAATATGAAGGCGCTTTGGCTATACAACTATTGTACGTTCAGCCAGAACAAGACATTTTGAGACATTTCTCTCACACACAAGAAAATCCAGAGTTTCCGTTACACGAAAATAACTCAACGCAATGCATGCAAACACCAACACAGAAAAATCGTGATAAAATCTAAACGTGTACACAAATATGTAATTATCACACATTCACATTCAGTCCAACAATCTATCTATCTCTGCATATATAAAATAATACAACTGGTATATGCTCTTGTTTTGTGTTTATTGAACGAGTTGATCGAATATCCGCTTTTTTGTTTTGTTGAGAGCGCTTACGCATCTGCATCATATCAAACGATGTTGCCAACATTTAACAACTCCGCGCGTTGCAGCAGCAGCACTTCTTATCGTCCTTATCACTTCTTACTAACACTAAATAGATACTTAACGGGTATATATTCCCTTTATTTCAACGTTTTGGTAGGTAAAAAACTTTTCTCAACCGATAGATTACAACGATTTTTCTACATCGTCAACAGAAACTATAGTTTTTCGCGTATTTGAGGCAGACCGAATCAATCACCATGATTACAAGGCAACGAACAACACCAATCATGTACAGTATTGCCATGTGCCAGGGATAATTCCGCAAGAACCCTGCCATTGCAGGGAGCCCAACTTCAACTGTTGCGCATCTGGGATCCACAAACACCCTGTTGCTAATTTATTTTTTCTACAGTGACTTCTGACTGCACCCTGTAGTAGAAAAGGACGCGTTTTCGTGAGAAAATTATATATTTTCATGGGTATATGATTATTAAATACATAATTTAAAGGCTTAAATTTAAACGTTCATTTACTTATAACTTACTTGTCAAAAAATATTCAACAATTACAGTTTTCAGTTATTCCACACCCTGTTTTGTTTCGCAATCGATTTTTTCCCGAATTCGCAAGATAAGTAAACTTCAAACGTCTTTTTTGGCGCGTTTAATCTACATTCCACTAGAAAATTTTCCTCATTTTGGTGATATCTATTTGTGCCGGAAGATTAATTGCTGAAGGTTTTGCAAAATGAAGTCACCTAAACTATATGTAATAAAAAGAGGTAAATTTAGTTGTACAAAATATTTATAAAATGCTAATAATACCTCATGGTTGAATATGAAGCAGCAATTGTGCAGTTTTAGAAGCCTTTAAAAGGACACCAAACGTATTGGTGTAAAGAAAGCTTTATATTTGGCTCATTGGAAGCTTGGGGTTATTTTTTTACAGAAGTATGTCGTCTTCGAATAGGAGTTTGCTATTAGCAACATTAATTGCTGATAAGTCTTGTGAAATTGAAATTCGCTTCAAAGTTGCATAGCAAAGGAAGTGACAGAAAGTTGCGCCGCACGCTTGAATGACAAAGCGTTTGCTAGCAAGAAACGCGTAGAAGCGGGCATGTTAATTACCTGCAGTTAGGCATTGATTTAAAGATAAGTTTACCTACTCCAGGAATTTCGGGTACATCATAACCTTTATCAGAAAGGAGTTCTACTACAACTAAAATTGAGTACTAGTTGAATCGTTTTTGTCCACTATAACATACATATGTTGGGTCAACCGAGATTAACCTCTAAAACTTGTGAAATTATTCCTTACAGATGGACGAAAGGAGGACATACATTTTGATAAAATTACTTCACGTGTGCAGAAGCTTTGCTATGGACTCAACATGGATTTTGTTGATCCGGTAAATTCTTATTTTTTTTTTTTTTNATATGGCAGATATGGTTTGTTCCCTCGAAAATAAGGACGCCTGCATGTCTTGCGGATCGTAAAGTGGATATTTCTATGTTGAAGATGTTTTGTATTTGTTCTCTCGTAATATTTCAAAAATAAATTGTATTGTTAAGCATAAGTTATTAAAACAAAAACTTAATTGTATTTTATTTCCTTCTACCGTAACCTATGAAGGTAGTTTAACTTGTCGCAGGGAAGAAGGGTCCGATAGAGTAAAAATTTTTACCACACTATCTAATTTACAAATTTTATACAGAAAAGCAAATAGAACTGGGAAAACCTACAAAGAAAACACAATCATACTTATCGGTATTTTTTAATAGGTGTGATAAAAAATCTTAGGTGTAAGCGCATATCACAAATATGTGGTGTCTTATTTTGTTTACACATCAGCGAGTCAGCCACGGTAATTTTTTTTCTTTAAAATGCATTTTTGTTGGCTTTTTACTATTCTCTTGGTAAATTTAAAATTTTAACAAATATGCATTACTGGGGTATTTTAACAAAATGAAAGAGATTAAACCTCGTCTGCAGGCAAATAATCGTTGGTTACATAGTTGATAATATTTGATGCCGTATTTTCACTAATCCATAAAAGTCCAATGAAAAGCGCCTCCACAACTCCAACCGTCATTCCTCCAACAACATCCAATATGTAGTGACGGCTGAGTAATACCCTCGACAAACACACACTCAACGTCCACGAAACAATAGGTATCCATAGTATTTCCCAGACAGGGTTTAGCACGACGAAAAACATGAGGATGAATGCTGACCTGGACGCATGCCCAGAAGGAAAACTAAACTTGTCAGGTCCCAAAGTAAGCATATCCGAACACACTGAGGGTCGCCTACGTCGGAATATAGCTTTCAACACGGCAATTACTATTATATCAAAAATTAGGCCAAAGAGTAGATTTAACTGCATTTGGTAGAGTGATTTGCTGTCCGCAATCCAAATAAAAGCCAACCAACTGGTCAACCAAGCGATGCCATTGCATGAGATTTCTAAACTTTTGCAATACCGACGTAGTTTTACAAACGGAATATATTGGAAGACAAACGTAACCAATTTTTTCGTCCATATCACATCTTGTTTTAATACTTCTTCCAAAATTAGCGAACGTTGTTTTGTGCCCTGAAAAATACAGATTTTGAATAACGTGAGAATACGCATATACTTATGGAAATAATAATCTGCGTAAATGAATCAGGCCGGGCTGCAAAACCTGGCTGATGATAGTGCAACGGACTTGTAGAGGGAATTTATATCGCCTTATTTGAGCGGCTTTACAACAAAATATTTACGTGGCGACAACAGTAATTGAATAGTAAACTGCCACCAAAGTGTCCACTTAAATATCGTACCTACCATTATTTATTAACT
>NW_016160312.1:45708-66728 GCF_001687245.7 Rhagoletis zephyria
TTAAGGGTATTCATCAAACCTTATAAATGCATTGTAAACCGTATAAACTTATAATTGTGTAAACCTTATAAATGAACTGTCAAAATTTGTATGGAAACTCGTTTACACATTTCTGATAAATTTCTCCAGCGATTTCACTGAATAAACTTGACAAACTGAAGTCAATACAACACTGTCGCAACTCTAGCTATGTTTTCTTAGGTAATAATCGAGATCCGCATAAAAATTTTGCACGCAAATTCAACAACAACGTTGTGATCCTGACAGAGATCTGGTTCAATTATTATACGTTCTGTTTGTTTTGTTTCACTGATAATTTGGCCGCAAAGTTTGGTAGCTGTGACAAATGAATTCATACACAAACAGACATTCTGCCATTGTTTCTTTTAACTTTCTTCAAATTAATAGCCTTTATGTTATATATATATATATATTTATTTAAATACATATTATCTCGTAAATATAATTTTTTCCCATTTAGTGAGTTAGTTTCTATAATTTCTTTATCCTCGTGCTAGTAGTATAAAGTTAGTGATACTGAGCTCTATAACCAAAGAAAACACGACTATTGTTGCATGTGTAAACGAAAAGAGAGTGTGGGTCGTTCATGTAACAGAGTGCGTAAACATAAGATTATCTGCTTGATAAAGTTATCGCTTTAGATGAATACCACTAATATAAATTTCTTTACCATTAATCATGCAGTTTTCTCCACAAAAGGTTATTTCATGAAAAATTAGTGGTTTTGGTTTAAATATATAAAAAACAATTTCAATTACGTACATTCGCTGAAAGATAACTTGATTATTTTTATTTTGAAGCTAATAGTTTTTTAATCGGTAATAAGATAAGAATCGGTAATATTAAGATATTTATATTAAAAATAAAATAAATTTATATTAATAAATAAAATAAATAATAACCGTCTTTATATTTACTTGCGGTAAATAATTTTGACATGTTTGATATGTGCGTAGAAAACTATATTGATCTGCATTTTTCGTTTTTGCATAGCTCAACGGTCGGTATTCTAGATTTGTTCCAGGAAATGACGAATAACTTAAATTAAAAATCTATATTTTTACGTATTGTTTAGTATTTCCATTAAAAAACCAAATGTATTGCAAATCCACATGGAATTACTAATACACATTTTACTTCTAATTGTATACTTTGCACACTTGCACAACGTGTTTCTTTGCTGAGACTTAAAAAAACGTACACGTAAATTAAATGTATTAACATTAACGAAACTGTTTTTTTTTACATTTGTATACTTACACTAGTTATTTATGACCTCAAGGAAATAAAAAATTAAGTATTTTTATGGTGGTTTTGTATTGAATTTAATACTTTTTATTTTTTTATAGCAGTGTTACAGTAACTTAAATTTAAATATAATAAATAGTTAAAATGGTCTAGTCAGAAAAACAATAACTTTGTCTGTGAAGTTAAAAATAAATAGGTCTAGTAGAAAAATGTGTCGATATATTTGATGTTATTAGAAGTAGGATTGTATGTGTTTATCTACATAGGTATATTCCTTTTTGCTTGGCAAATTTGACCAAATTTTTCCCGCGTACGAATTTCAGATTCTAAAGGTCTGGCAACCCTGGCTATGATCTATGATCTCAGCTGTTAAAATGTAAACAAGCTGACGAAGTCGTTCGATGTCACAACTAATGCTGATTTTTTTTTTCAGATTCTGATTTGCAGGTTTTTACAGGAAGCCGTTCCAGGTGACCACCTTCCATAAGGTTTATTATTGAAGAAAACAGCTGTTCCTGCAAATCCTGTAAAACCTGCAAATCGTGAAGCATCTGAAACGCAACTATTATATTGCCGTACCTAGGGAGTGCACGACTCTAGATAGGATGCATAACCCGGGGAATAAAATAGATTCAAAAAGCAATCAAATTCTTTAAACAATGCAGCCGATTGGTGTTGCTGCCGTTTAACGGTATTGATTTTGTTGTTAAACCAGTTTTACAACTTTTTGTCTTATAACGAGGGAATAGATTATACATATTAATATGGTATTATCCCTTCGCCTGAACTCTGATTGAAGCGAGCTGTACTATTGTTCCGTGACACACTTTTCACAGGTAACGCATTTAGCTTCGACGCCATTTTTCAATTCTTTAGACAACTGAGACAAGGACTGCACGAGTTCTAGCATTGTAGGTTGTAGAGTTGTTTGCTCCTTTATATCTTCGCTTTTTGCCGGATCGCTTAGAATTTTAGCCGTTTCTTGTGTTACAGCAAAAGACACTGTCTCTACAAAAGTCGATTTTGGTGTCGCATACAGGGCACGCTTTATTTCCACATCTCGAACTCCTTTAATGAAAGATTGTATTTTGACACGGCCCAAGTAATCTACTGGTATATCCGAATGAGCTAAAAGTGTTAGACGTTCAATATCGTTTGCGTATTCCTGCAATGTCTCTGTATCTTTCTGCGTACGACTGACCAACTTCATCTGATGCATTCGCCTCCAGTGCTCGCTACCGTAGTATTTCTCTAGAGCCGATATTATTGCATCGTAATCAGCTCTGTCCGCTTTTTCAACAGTTTGCAAGACTATCATTGCAGGTCCTTTAAGAGCAACAATCAGCGCGGCTAACTTATCTTCAACACTCCATTTATAACTTGTTGCCGCCATTTCAAATTGTAATTTAAAGATATTGAAAGGCATCGTACCATCAAAGGTTGGAAGTTCCAGTTTCGCGGTGCCAATAGACGATGCTGAATCATTCCAACGAAGTTCGCGAAAACACTCGTCCAAGCGGGAGATATCTGCCTCTAATTTCTTATGAATCGTCTGGAGCTCATTCTTTACCTCGCGTTGAAGCGCCTGAAACTCGGTTTCCACTTTATCTTGTCTTGCCTGCAGTTTTATCGAATTTTCTTCGATTCGCGACAATTTTTCCTGCACTATCTTCGAGTTTTCAATCAGACTATCGCGCAAAACAGCCAGATCTGCACGCGTGCGCTCTTCCATCTGCAATGAACTATTCTGCATGCGTTCCTCCAAAAGGGATGCATTTTTTTGTATGCGCTCTTCTAACTGCTTTGAATTCTTAACCAAACTTTCTTCTATGCGCTTTTGCATATCCTCCACTTGCGACGTATTTTGAATCAAACTATCCTGTACTCCCGCAATCGCACCTAATAAGGCATTCATATCTGTTGGCACTGATGAGTCTCCACAGTTGTTAGATGGCATTGCAGGGAATTCGTACTCTTCCTTGGCGACACCACTAGCTTCCATCGCTTTCAGTAGCCGAGCCTGTAATACCGATTTATTTCCATATGTAATTAAATTGCGTGCCTCCAATTCCTTTTTTAACTGTGACTTTTTCAAGTCATCAAACTTTCCCATATTTGACACTTACTCTCTAATAAATCCCAAATCTCTTTTATTAAATGACTCAACACGTAAATGTGAAATATTACTTACAACACCAACTTTACACGTTCACTTTGCGCTTAATTTATGTATGTATGTATGCAGTTTAAAAAACACTGTTATTAGAATTCCGCAGCGACTTTTACACTTGGCTCACTTTTTCAACACTGTTGCGTGCTGCTGGCGCAGTCACCTTTATATAACTTCGCAGAGGTGAATTTCTAGATTTTTCTCCACAGTTCGAATTGATGTCGAATGTTCGAAAACGAATACGGGCAGCTGTTTAAGCAGAGTTGCCAGACTTCAAAAACGGATGAAACTACTACAAACCTCGTATTTTGAAATAAAACTAATTAGCATTTTTTGACTGCTGTGACAGTTTCTTTTATTCTGCTATTGGGCTTTGTTTACTTTTACTTGACAAATGTCAGCGCCGCCGGGAATGAGCAGTCTTGTACTCATCATTCTTGCCATCTCACGATATTCCAAAAACTTGGCATTTTCACCACCATCCCCTTATGCCGGATGTGGCAACTCTGTATAATCACTACATTTAAGCCAGCTGTTTTGTGTTGTCTGGTACGCTGGGGTTATATGTGATTTTATTATAAATTATGCGGTGCATATTTTTATTTCGGACGTGCACTACCATACATTAATCCGGTAAAATGTTGAATGGAATAGTGGTGGAGCCCTCCGTGCACTTCTTCGAAGGTGTAGAGAAGCTATTGGAAATTTGGTTCGAGGATGGAGATAATGGCGATTATGACTTAAGGAAGATACCAAGGTAAGATTTGTGCCCAGTGCAGATGGAATCAATGAGGTCAACAAGGTCAACAGTTCTCAAGACTATAGTTCGATCCTCGATATTTCTCGTTGTATGGAACGCAAATAAGCATAATACTGCTCATTAAAATCAGTAATTGTTGATGTATGGATAATTCTTTGCCGGATATGATCAAATTCGGTCGCTCCGGTATCATGGAGCAGTCTCTTTGTACACATTTCAAGGAAATCGTTTAGTAAATGTTAGATTTAACGCACGTGCGTATGTATGTCTGTAAAACTTCCTTATCAATTAGAGTTCAATTATAAAAGGCTTATCACATAGTATGGCCTGGGTTTTTTGAACTTGTAACTTATAAATAGATGTTACTTTGTTGATTATCAATTAGTATTTAAAATTTGTTTTACACAAATCTGGTTTGTATTTAATGATTTGGCGCTTTTGACTATTTTCAGAACCAACTGGGAAAATTTACTAAAAACCGTGAAATGCGAAATAATAAGTTTTACCAAAAATGATGCCATAGATGCTTATGTATTAAGGTGTGGAACTCGGAAATGAGCAAGGCTAGATAGAAAGATTTTATAACATTGATTTTAATTAATTACAGTGAGAGTAGCATGTTTGTTTCCAAAAATCGTTGGATTCTAAAAACATGCGGTTCGACAACATTGCTTAAAAGTCTCAAGCCGCTCTTGGAGCTTGTGCCACAGTATGGCTTTACTGAGATAACTGATTTGTTTTATTCAAGAAAAAATTTTTCCAGACCAGAACTGCAGGTATGACAGACTTCTTCCCAACATACATTTAGGTTAGAGAACGATTAGAAAGCGACTCGAATTCTATGCGTTTCTCTAATGTAGAAGGTTAGAAAACGATTACATAAACTATAGCATTCTCTACAACAAGGGGACTTATTCCCGAAATTAAAAGGGTTAGATACCTAATCGTATTATAAAATTGAATTCTAATTGGTTTCTAATGTCTAGTGTTTTTCTAATCATTCTCTNAACGATTACATAAACTATAGCATTCTCTACAACAAGGGGACTTATTCCCGAAATTAAAAGGGTTAGATACCTAATCGTATTATAAAATTGAATTCTAATTGGTTTCTAATGTCTAGTGTTTTTCTAATCATTCTCTAATCGAATTCTAACATAGTTCTCTTACCTCATTTTCAATTCGAGAACTACATTAGAATTCTAATGCAAAATCAAACGTTTCTCTAACGTTAGCAACTGTGTTTGCTGGGTTATTGTAAATTACTCGCAGTAATCTTTATGTACATCCGTATATGTACTTTTTCCAATACATACGACTTCATTGCAGTCATTCCCACATCGTGGCTTCTGTGAAGAAGTCGAATATCTGGATACGCTTTTTGAAGAAGGCAGATCCTATTGCTTGGGTTCAATTAACAGAGAATGCTGGTACTTGTATACTTTTAGTAAATTTAAAAAAGAAGTGAGTAGACCACGCAAGTTGGATAACTCAGAGCCAGATCAGACTATTGAGATTTTGATGCAAAATCTGGACAACAATGTTATGTGCAAGTTTTCCAAAGAGAAGTTCTCTACTGGGGCAGAAGTGACCAAAGTTTGTAAAATGATTTTTGATATGGAATTAATTTATGTATGTAATATTTGAATTTTATCAGGCTACAGGCATAGACAAACTTTTACCNTAACTAATTTATGTAATATTTGAATTTTATCAGGCTACAGGCATAGACAAACTTTTACCGGATATGGAAATAGATGATTTCCTTTTTGATCCATGTGGATATTCAATGAATGGAATCGGCGATAAGGTAAGTTTAAACTAATTATCTAATTGTGTATCATTGGAATAATTAAAAAATATGTACATATATTTTCAATATAAGAAGAGTGTTTCAAAGCTATATTAAGATATGTATTTGTTTATTTACTTTTTTCTAGGGAGAATATATGACGATACACATTACCCCCGAGAGTAATTTTTCGTATGTTAGTTTTGAGAGCAATGTTTCAATGAATAATTATGCGGATCTTATAAACCGTGTGATAAAAACTTTCAAGCCAGGAAAGTTCGTTGTAACTATATTTGCGAATAAGGTAAATCGAATGTACATACATAAAAGCATTGAATGCAGTAATTATTTTTCTTTTCATTCCAGTCCTCACCTGCTTATGCAACAATAAAAGAATTAGAACTCGAATATACGGAGACTACGAGTTGGAAACGTTCAGACATGCAATATTGCAGTTTCCCGCTTTATAATTTACTATTTGCACAATATCGCCAATGTTCTTGAAGGAGTATTGACCCTTATTTCCTAAATACATACATTTATAGGTCTTCATAGGAAATCTCAAATATGTTTTTAACACCGGACTTCAGTAAGCACATTTCTGTTAAATTATAAAATAAATGCTAGTAACCAAAAATAAGAGTAGAATATGTACATATGTACTACACATATCCCAGTTTTAATTCGTTTAATTACAAAAGACTTGTATTGCGTTCGGTACAACTTCTATTTTCAACGGTTTAACGTCATATTCCTCGCCATCTATGGAGTAATGCGCGTCAGTTGTCTCCTTTACAGAAGGTAGCAGCTGTATAGTTCTACTTTTAAGCATGCTGTTGGGTTCCAGCTCCCTGCCTATTACTTTGTTTAATTTTTTAACAAATTCGATGCCTGGCACTAGCGTGTTAATAATTTTGGTTTCAAGTTCGGTGATTGAATCACCATTTTTTTTGCAGGTTATATTTAGTTGATTCGCACTCGTATGTCCCTCAATTCTTGTAGCGCAATCGTCATTTAATTTATAAGAGTTTGCATTGGGAATACTTGTGTCCCTTACCGTATACATGCGAGGTAAAAACTTTTTCACATACGATTTATTTTCCTTCGCTTGGCAATTACGGCAACCGGAGCACGGTGGAGTGTAAATGAAATCTGTAGAAAAGTTCCAGTCTAGTTTGCTGGAAAATGCGTTAAGAATTGTAGCTGCATATTGTCGCAGCGGTCCAAAGTACCAATATTTATCTGTAATGCTTTCAAGATCCCGTAGCAGCCCCCAAGAAAAGTCATTCAAGCCGTAAATGGAGGTTTCAGTTGTTTTGTTTGCAGGCGCATTATCTGATGGACTGTTAATGAAATCGACTTTCATAACACTTTCACTCCTTACTTTCTCCTCTAGAAGTGGCCTTAAAGCCGCAGTTAGGGATTTGACACGTTCGAGTTTGTTTTCCGGTTTAAAATCGAGATATTTCAATGCGGTTGTGCTTCTTCGTCCTAATGGCAGCAAGACAATAGGGCACTTGCCTTCTTTTCGACGTAGTAGCCCCGTAACTACTTCTGATGCTGTCCCATCGCCACCTGCGACTACAATCGCATGTGGACGCACAGTCATATCATTAAGCCATGTCTTGACATGACCCTCTTCAGTCGTTTTAATAATGTCCACGCTGTAACCGGAGAGGTGCAGAATAGGTTCGCAATAATCCTTAAACTAAGTGAAAAGTTTTGTTTAAATAAAGAAGCTAATTCTTAACACCAAGCTTTACCATTTTCTCCGCTTTTCTTTTGTTGGCAGCGGGATTCAAANATAACCGGAGAGGTGCAGAATAGGTTCGCAATAATCCTTAAACTAAGTGAAAAGTTTTGTTTAAATAAAGAAGCTAATTCTTAACATCAAGCTTTACCATTTTCTCCGCTTTTCTTTTGTTGGCAGCGGGATTCAAAACAACCAAAACATGTTTGGGCTTATCACAAACCTTTCCATTTGCAATGGTGTCGGCACAAACATTTTTCATATGCTGGGATATGCTGTTAAAATTTAAATAAAAATTGGGGGGAAAAATTATTAAAAATTTAAAAATCCAGTTGTTTACATATTGGGTTTGAGTCATATGGCAACATTATGCAGGCCCGCAAGCCATCTGATTACACCATATGAAGAAATCAATTGAAACTATATTACTATGCAGGAATGACTTACTCGAAGCTTGTTTTTGCATAATATAGCCCATATCCTGCGACACCCGCTGCAAATAACGATTTTTTCCAATGATTTCGTAAAGTTGAAAGACTGACCATGTTCGACTGTGCACTATCTCAAACACACCTGCTAGAGCTGGGATACTGTCGATAGTTGCAAACTGTCGCACCTATCGATAGTTTTTGAAAACTACCCTGCAAAAAACGGCCTAGCATATCGAAAAGGAGTGGCCATAAGTACGAGTGCAGGTATATAAGGGCGCCGCCACAGCGAAGTAAGTTAGTTACAAGACAGCAAGCTACAAGTAAAGTGAGCAGAGAAGTGGGTGGTGAATAAGCAAGCTAAAGGTTTAACTGTGTTAACAAGTTTAGTTAAGCGTTGTTATTGCTTTAACAAGTGTTGTAGAGTGTTTTTACTGTATTAGCGAGTATTGTAAATTGTTTGTTGTACAATAAAGTTAATTGTACTACAATTTGGTCATCGTGAGCATTTATTTAACAATCCAGCGATACGAGCCCGAGTATATTGGGGAAATCCCCCAAGGCTTCGAGGATATCTGTCAAACCAACGCCAACGCCAAAGCCAACACGAAAGTTCTATGTGGACCGGCCTTAATCGTAACAATATGTACATACATACATACATCAAACTGCCGTCTCTAAATTGGAGCGCTAAGCGTTGCGTTATCCATTGTCGACGAGTGTCAGCNCTTCGAGGATAATCGTAACAATATGTACATACATACATACATCAAAGAAAATTTGTTTCGTTGTTTTCTTCGATATCGAGTATGGCTTTCCATTTTCTCATTACTTAAGAGCGTGTCAGACGTGGCAATATATTTCGAAAAGGCTGTCAAATTGAGAGGTTTCAGAAAGTAGTTGACGATTGTTTTATTTAGGTTAAAAAAATTTACGATGTAAATCGATGTGTCGAGCCTTTTTCTCTATTCCATCAAAAGTATCGAGTAGGACGAATATCGATACTTTTGCAGCTCTACGCAATGATAACTACTTTGTTGAAATGCCGAAACATTGTGAAGCACAGGGTGTACATATTTGCTATGGGGGTATTCTCAAACCGATAAATTGCAAAAGCATTTAACAAATTACCGCAAATAAATTTAATTATTCTGTCTATATTAGGAACTGANAAATTTGTTTCGTTGTTTTCTTCGATATTTGAGTATGGCTTTCCATTTTCTCATTACTTAAGAGCGTGTCAGACGTGGCAATATATTTCGAAAAGGCTATCAAATTGAGAGGTTTCAGAAAGTAGTTGACGATTGTTTTATTTAGGTTAAAAAAATTTACGATGTAAATCGATGTGTCGAGCCTTTTTCTCTATTCCATCAAAAGTATCGAGTAGGACGAATATCGATACTTTTGCAGCTCTACGCAATGATAACTACTTTGTTGAAATGCCGAAACATTGTGAAGCACAGGGTGTACATATTTGCTATGGGGGTATTCTCAAACCGATAAATTGCAAAAGCATTTAACAAATTACCGCAAATAAATTTAATTATTCTGTCTATATTAGGAACTGAAAACAAATTTAATTTTATCACATAATTTATTATAATTTTAATTTTTGACATCAAGAACACAATCCTAACGATTACCTATAAGGACGATGACTTCATTAGGAAATAGGATCCGGAAGTCGATTTAGAAGATACGACTGATTCCGCCTGGAGGAAAAAATACCACTTGAATCTTTAGAACCCGAATTGCCCAGTTTTCAGCCATGTATGATGGATCTATAATTGTTNGTCCGGAAGTCGATTTAGAAGATACGACTGATTCCGCCTGGAGGAAAAAATACCACTTGAATCTTTTGAACCCGAATTGCCCAGTTTTCAGCCATGTATGATGGATCTATAATTGTTGTTGAAAAACTCATTACACCCTAACCATGTTTTTTGTTTAAGTTCGTTGGGACTTCCCGAGGAACTTTAGCAGTGGAATGCGAAACCGAAATAGGAGTAGCACCAGTGTGTTAGGACGAGGCAAACAGAAATTGTATTGCCCAAGTCTTAACCCTTATGTGTTTATAAGAACCAAATTTAGTTTTAAGTGCTATTATATGTGTACATGCCATTTTTAAATTAAATCCAAACAAGTACGAAATGTACAAGTGAAAACGTCGCCACTAATGCGCATGTGCCATTACCAGGCTCTTGTCTATGTCAAGGAAGTATTATGTGCATTTTATAGTAAAAGTTTCTGTTGTGTTAAAAGCAAAAGTATGGCCTGCGACCTGATGAAACTGAAATAGTTTCACATTTGCAAGAGAAAAATAAAATGTTTCGCAACTCAAAAGCAATTTGTGGTCTAGCTATAATTTTTATATGTAAGTCAAACGCAGAACTCAGTATAAATAATGCATTTTCGAAAGAAAAAAAATTGATTCCAAGCAAGCACTCATTAGGTCGAGTGGATGGATGGATGGCTATATAAAGCAAAATAATATATATTCGCATGGCAAAGTAAAGCTCTGCGAAATTGTTATAAAATAACTTTGCTGTTTTTAATTTAATGCCGTTATTTGTCTGCTATTCAGTTTTTCACAGAACAATCGACTGTCAATATGTGTATATTGATCATAGCCAACAAATCAACGGGTCAGAGCTCGTACAAAAATCAAGGGGAGCCGAGGAAGCGTTTGATTCATTGGGGGAAACATATTTAAAAAGCCATAGACCGCTTGATAGAGGACCCTACTTCGATACATCGGCTACGAAAAATGTAACATCGTTGGTTGGTAAAACAGCGCATTTAAATTGCCGCATTAAGAACCTTGGAAACAAAACAGTGAGTATCAATAATTGCCTGCCATCGGATGGGCAACGAGCCAAATGTCCGGCTGGCTGGTTGGCTGGTAAATTGCATGTGAATACATTCGATAAAAATGGTTTCGGAAAATGTACGGCCGCTCTAAAAACTAAATGTATTTTTCATTAACCCCCACATCTTTCTTCACCCATATCGAGTATAGTGATAGTGGAGTACATTTGCCAAGTACATGATATGTGCAAATTTATGCACCTACACATCCTTAGAAGATATTGCGGAAGTCATTTTTAAAAATTTTAGTAAAAAATTTAACATTTTAAGGTTTCATGGATCAGGCATAGGGATTTGCATCTACTGACAGTGGGCGAAAGCACATATACATCCGATCAGAGGTTCACTTCTATATACAACAAGATAACTGGAGACTGGTCACTGCAAGTAAGTTCATTTTAAAAATAGATTTGCGTTTTTTTTTATCTTACCTTTTTTATCCTTCATTCTAGATAAAATTCCCGCAAATAAGAGATTCCGGGGTTTATGAATGTCAAGTTTCCACAACGCCGCCCGTTGGCTATACAATGGTGTTCTCTGTCGTTGGTAAATACAGGCTACATACATATATATCGTCGTTTAAAGTATAAAACCGCGTATGTGAGGTTGCATAAATTATTTTCTGGAGAGTCTCAGAACACTCATATGTCAAAATGGTTCTCATTTTATAAAGCAATCACATTTCTGGCTAGTACATTTCAGGACGAATGATATGGCCTGAGCCAAGAGCTTGTGTGAGCAAATCCAATTTTTGGCAGCAAATGTCAGTTACGCGGCTTTGCAGAATGACGATACGTGGTTTTGTACTNTGCTACATACATATATATCGTCGTTAAAAGTATAAACCCGCGTATGTGAGGTTGCATAAATTATTTTCTGGAGAGTCTCAGAACACTNGGCTACATACATATATATCGTCGTTTAAAGTATAAAACCGCGTATGTGAGGTTGCATAAATTATTTTCTGGAGAGTCTCAGAACACTCATATGTCAAAATGGTTCTCATTTTATAAAGCAATCACATTTCTGGCTAGTACATTTCAGGACGAATGATATGGCCTGAGCCAAGAGCTTGTGTGAGCAAATCCAATTTTTGGCAGCAAATGTCAGTTACGCGGCTTTGCAGAATGACGATACGTGGTTTTGTACTTAAAACGACGATATGTATAAGAATGCATAATAAAGCACTGAAATTAAATGTAAAATAATTCAAATGCAGAACCCATTACAACCATACCCGGCGGTCCAGAATTATACATCGACATGGGATCAACAGTTAATTTAACTTGCATTGTTAAACATCTACCAGATCCCCCTTTAACAGTGCACTGGACACATAACAACGAGGTTTAGTATCTAATTAAATACATACCTAAACAAATACAATTTGGCGAACTTTTTTTCATCTTTCTTTCCAAATAGGAAATAAATTACGACTCACCACGGGGCGGAGTTTCTGTCATAACTGAGAAAGGCGACATAACAACGTCCTATCTGCTTATACAAAAAGCAAGAATTTCAGATTCAGGCAGATATTCTTGCTTACCATCCAACGCAAATTCTAAATCGGTAAACGTGCATGTTCTAAACGGTAAGCGGATGTTTGACTAAATAGTGACATATCCGATTATAATTAACGTTTTTCATTTTTTTTCATTTATAGGCGACCATCCAGCTGCTGTACAACGTGCTGGTGATTCATTGAAATATTGTAGCAATTTAATTGTTGTGTTAATTGTGAGTCGTATAATCTATATAGTACATTAATTCTTGTATGTTTGTATGTAATGTATCGCAAAATTAAATATTTCTTACATTGTTATAGATTCGAAAAATTTTATAGATATTTAATGGAATATCATTGTAAATTAAAGATGCATTTTCTATGTAAATATATACTTTATCTGATCTATTAAGACGAATAAGTATCGCTGTATGCGATGTTGTTTTTTAAGGTATGGTGGTTTTTCGATACGGGTCTGCTGTTGCGATGGAAGTTTTGAAAAATCGTTTGATTGTTTTTTAGTACGCGGAGGGGGAAAAACCCCCAACCGTTTTGAAAAATATATAAAATATTCATAAAATTTTCGTCNTTTGCGATGGAAGTTTTGAAAAATCGTTTGATTGTTTTTTTTAGTACGCGGAGGGGGAAGAACCCCCAACCGTTTTGAAAAATATATAAAATATTCATAAAATTTTCGTCGAAGAAGAGTAAAGGTAACCAACCGTACTGTTAGGAGGTACTAGTGACGCCCAAAATCCGCCACTTTTTGAAGTGTGAAATGTTAAACTGTTAAACGTTTTTCGTGATTCTAACCCATCGTATTTTTTTCTGGAGCCATTTTCAACTTTATCGACTAGTAAACATGTCATATGTAAGTATGTATACATAATCACGACTTGTTTTCTTTTTACTAAATTAATGCTCTCCTTTATTAAAAAAAAACAAAAAGGTTTATTGAAATCTACTAAAAGATTTTTTTTATTTATTATAAAGTTACTCTATTATTATGCTCTTCCACATTAATATTAAGCATTAACTAGACTGCATTTAGTCTTTATGACTGTGTGAGGTATTGATCGAGAAATCGAGACGCAAGGAAATTATTGCTACGATGAAAATTATAAAGAAGAAAGCAACAACCAATAGCGGTTCTTGTAAGAGAGAAATTTTCGAAAATGTATACTTCAAACTAAAGTTTGCAATATGATTCTCTACCAGATTTCTTCTATACAAAGTAATGACGGGTCTACCTACTGTGTCCAGATACGTAAAATGCAATTCATTTGCTCCCCTTTTCACTGAATACGGTGTGGTTATTTCAATATTGGAAACCCCTTCAGGTAAAATGATTTTAACTTCAGCTTCATCGATCACCATATCATTGTAGATGTGATCAATAAGACGCATTCTCAATTGGTACTTATCATCGGCGTTGAAGAGATATTCAAATGATGGAATGTTATAGCCAAGTGTATATTGTGTTTTCCAGCCACCGAAAAGTGGAAATCTTGGGCGTAATTCCAATTCAACAGAGTCCCGTAAAATTTTCATATTAGATGTGGAGATATTGCCGTTGGTGTCACGGTAGTAGACATCTGATGCGGATGCAGGCAGTAAAGTTTTATAAGATTTAATAGCATTCCCGGAGCGCCCATCCTTTTGGAATTCATAGCGGGAAAACGAACCTTTTAGCAAAGCACCAGTGTGTTCCATGAAAATATTTTCCTTTACTGCAATATTTCCCCAGTGCGATACCTCTATGATCCGCTCAAGGCGTGTCGTTGTCAAAAAGGGGCGTTCGTTTTCATAGTGTATCACAAGCGACTGATTGGTTAAAGCTATGAGTGTTAATATGATTACTAATTATAGTCGATCGAAAATATGTGTATATACATATATATTCTCCTTACCTGCAATATTCTCATACGGACCATATTTGATTTTATTAGCAGCGACATTAAATGGTTTTACTTGCGTGTGAGAAAGTAGGTTCGCTGAACTTAGTAATACGCTGGTTTTGTGGCTAGTTGTCTCATACGGCGAGTACAGATAAAGATTACCTTCATACTTTACAAGCTGCTTTCCCGATTGCGGTATTTGGCTAGGGTGGGGTATCAGCTTCTTCGTGTACACTGTCTCAATGGTGAAAACTTCGGTTGCCAAAGATGTGGGGAAAGCAATTGAAAATTCATGATGGCCATTAACTAAATTTTCCGTGAACTTCAGATCCTTTTTATTTTCATCCTTTGCTGAAATAAATGCCAAATTTTTACGATCTGTGGCAGGCACCAAGAACGTGTACACGCTAATCGGTTTGCCATCGCTGTTTGTAGCAGTTATCCTGATGTGCTCCTTAACTAATTGGCTCGATATATCCAACGAGAGGTCGACATTTTTATTAACAATTTTTGCCGAAATTAGACAAAACAAGGAAACAATTAATAGGAATAAAATTGTACACCGGCTAATTTCCATGTTTTTTCTTTTGGACACGTAGGTAGGGCACCGGAAAAATTTAGTTATGAATAGTTGTAGAATTTTAGAACATTAAGAGGAATTGAAACACAGAGTGCTCAAAAGAAATAATAATCAGATTGACAACACCAGCAGGGTGAAAATATGCTGTGTGCACGCGATATTTTTTATACAGAAATTTTTTTAATTTCACATACTAAAATTTAATGGCCCACAAAACCGCTCAAAAAATTCTAAAACTGAAAAAATTTAAAATATATTGAATTTTCTTGATTCTTCCTAATAATAAATATTTAACAAAAGATTATACGCAACATTTTATTTAAAATATATTACAGAAGTTTTTTGAATTCAAAGCGAACTTGACTAAAATTCACTCGGAAGTGAATTGCAGAACCTGTCAGATTGCTATCTATTTATTTATTTACTACGATACGTTCCTTAATAACAATTTTTAATCGTCTTCAAAAAAAAAAAGGAGAATTCGTCGGATTTTTTTTATTTTTATGTATGTTACCGAATAAATTTGGACCACGTTAATCGATTTCTATAATTCTTTTTTATAGGAAAGGATCTTGAAGAAATTAACGTTAATCTTAAATTTTGTATATGGGAATTAAAGTCGGTTTTATTTTTTGCTTAAAAATTACTTGTAACTTATCAAGCTGACTTAATTTTTACATTAAACTCTCCCGAAATTTGATGTGATATACAGAATCCAAAATATACGAAAAAGTGTGCAAAGCTATGTAGACAAATTAGCAAAGGCCATATAAATGGGTACCTTTCAGGAGCCGGTGCATATAAAGATACTAACGCAATAAAAAACATAGAAAATATCGAAATTGACGAAGAAGCAGATAGTGAACTACTTTTAAAGTCCTGTTTAAGTTCTTTCAGAAGTATGTGTTTAATGCAGAAATGATAGATAAAGAGCAGCGCAAAAAATGGGATCACCAGACCATCTTTAACGTATAAAGGAAACATGCTAAACACCGTAGCTTCCAGAAACCATAGAGTTTCCAGGGGGTAACTGCTGAACAAACCCAATGCAGGTACAGCAACAAGTAGTATAGATTTTTCATGAACCTGCAATCATTGGAATTTAATTATATTCAAAATTATTAACTGCCTTACCTGAAAGGAAAACAAGTAAAAAGCCATGGCCGTGCTCACCAAACTCAAAAGGAATGTTTGTTTTCTTTTGTTAAAGAACATATGTATGTTGATTGGCAATACAAAAGCTGCTGTGACACCTAAACATAGCGTGGCCATTTGTTGGTTTTGTAATTTGTTTCTGCAGAATAGCGACTTTAATAAGATTAAAAAAAATTCTACGCTCTATGTATGTACGTCATTACTTGATTTTATAAACCACATTGAGAGCACACCAAAAGTTAGCTACTTTATCTTCGAAGACGCCGCGTCCAATGGGGAACAGCCGATAGAGCACTTCCAGTATAGACGTCACCGATGTTAGCCATGGTAGCCAAATTACCAGAAACGTAGCTAAAACCGTACTAGCTATAAACGCAAATGTTTTAAGTTTTGACAAGAATCTAAAATATAAGAATTCCATTAAATATTAACAGAAAAAATTTTCCAATACGCTCCACTTGCCCCTTTTGATCACAACACGTTCGCAGTAGGTAAATGAAAAAGGGTAATGCATGGTAGAGCTCCATTTGTTTATAATTTAAAGCCAACGTATATAGAAATGAACCCAAATAAAAACGTCCCTTAAAAATAGCAGCTACTGCTAATAAGCATAAACCAAGTGATACATTATTGTACTGGAAGTGTCCGTTATCAATAAGAATTTGTCCAGGATAAAAAACCATGGGTAGCAGATAAAAGAGCAACGATTTCTTAAAATTTGTAAATAGCACCGTGCCAAATATTAAAATAGCTGGCAGATATAAAAGGATGTCAGCAAATAATACCGTCATTCGCATAAAATTTTTATGTGCCGCAGATTCAATGCCTCGTGATTCACCCAATTTGACAAAACTTTCATTGAGCCCTTTACCAACAATACCAATGATATAGCTGTGATACGCTGTTATAGGTGGGTAATCAAGTCCCCAGTACAATAAATCATTTTCTGTTGTGTTTCTGTACCAATCTCTTGGCTGTACATTTGTGGTAATCTCTTGCCAATGCCTTTGTGCCTCGTAGTCTCCATACATTGGTGGGTTCCCAGCGCCAGAGTATGAATAAAGCGATACGATGCAACGAATAGCTACGGCGACACTTAGTGCAGCTATAACATCTGCCTTGATTACATTAATTTTCATAATTTTTTTATTCCAATTAGGCTACGTCATAAAAAAAGCTATGCCGGCAAAAAGTTTGGTTTTTTTATTTACAATTTCTAAAGCAGCTGACTAGTGATGTGGCAATGTGCATTTAGATAAGAAGCGCGTAGTGTGTGTGTGTACGACGATTGTAACACCGGGTGTCATGGTGATTAATAATTACCAAAATGGAGTGGTTTTTCAATTCTCTCGGCCAATCAAAAAAATAGTACATACATTAAAAGCAAACTTATATGAAACTAATGAATCACGCATGATGAGGCGATATAATATATATTTTTTTTTACAAAAATCCGAGTAAGTTTTTCTTCTGTTTAATGGTAGGACATCTCTAAAACGAAGTTATCGATTGGCCAAATCGTGTTTTGCACATCGTTAACAGAAAGTTTGCTAAAATAACGCGTCTAGGAGGTTTTCCCTTTCGTTTCGCGGTGTTTTTCAAAATAAAAGTTGTTAATCAGTTCTTAAACAGCATACAACAGAATGTCTATTTTCGATAATGCTAATTCGGAGGGTCCTGGATTTGTTGGTATACGCTTCTGCCAAGAGTGGTAAGTGAATGGCGATCTCGTCAGCCATGATGAAATTGTCGCAAACTTTTATTTTTTATTTTTTGTTTTCAGTAATAATATGTTGTATCCAAAGGAAGACAAAGAAAATAAAGTGCTGCTATATGCTTGCCGAAATTGTGATTACAAACAGGAAGCTGATTCAAATTGCATTTATGTGAACAAAATTATGCACGAAATTGAGTAAGTCCCGAATTAATATATATTTTTAAATGGAATAAATAAATCCCTATGTAAACATATGTATTTGCGCACAGTGAGCTCACCCACATAGTCCCGGACGTAATTTCTGATCCCACTTTACCACGTACCGAAGACCACGCCTGTCCGAAATGCTCACACAGGGAAGCAGTGTTCTTCCAAGCGCAAACACGCCGCGCTGAAGAGGAAATGAGATTGTATTATGTGTGCACAAATCAAAATTGTACACACAGATGGACAGAATAAGTTATTTATTATTACTTTTTCTATAAATTATAAATTAGCATACAAAAATAAAACTACAGCAAGACTCGTTTGAACCAGACCCTCGCTTACTGAGAAATGTAAACGAGACATTTACCTTGGAAAATCTGAATATTATGCATAATCATAGGCTATATTAGCATTAAATTAGTGTGCTTTTTTGTCTGCCTGAATAAGGCCACAAATAAAAAAGGTATTTCTCATTTTGCGGCATAGAGCTAGAATGATGTTGTTCATGTTTGTTATCAACCGTGTTGCCAGAATTTTTTGTGCCGACCGGCTAAATTGGCAAAAAAAAAGCGGCTAAATTGGCTAAAAAAAGCGGCTACAAACGGCTAAAATGTTTCAACTAAAATTGAAATTTTATACTTGAATAAATCGCAACTACTTAGAAAGACTAGTAAATTCATTCAATAGATCCCAAAAACCGAGACTGGTACATTCATTACAAATTATTTCTGTTTGATAAAGGAAACTGTCGTTTACGTAGCTAAGCTTTACATCAGAAGTCATGTTTGTATAGGCTGCGTTTCTTTATACATTCGAGATATATATAATTATTCACAGATATCGTATTCCCAGAGAGGTTTGCTTTGTTTCGTTATTTTCTAAGTGTTGCGAATAAAACTTCACACTTATATTTAAGACATTTTTTTTGCATCTGGAAAGAATACGGTGATCCAGATATAAAGTGGGACGCGACATTTTAGCAAGTTTTGGCAATTTTTCCTTAGTTTATTTAATGTTTATTATTTTCTTGCGAAAAAATAGCTGATTACTTAACAAACACCATAATATATATGAATCCAAACTTCAAACTTTGTGCGAAAATTATGAAAATTCTTAGTTACACGAAAATTTGTAACTTTTTAATCCACATCTTTAGATAAATTATGGTATGCACTTTCATAGTCTATTAAATTTTAATATAACATGGTGCAAACTTGAAGTAGCTAGGACCTACCGTTAATTTTTGGAATTTTTTTGTATGACGGTGTTACACATTTTTTTCCCCTTCAAAATGTGTTCTACCATTTATTTATAGAGGGGAAAAATGCGGAACACCGTCAACAAAAAAATTGCAAAAAAACCACGGCATGTGCTATTTACTTTAAATTTTTAATTCATTATACTAAATCTTCAAATTTTTAAAGATGCTCATTAAAAAGTAAACGAATTTGCTGAAAATTTGAAACATTTTCATAATTTTTGCACAAAGTATGAAATTTGGATTTAAATTATCAAGTAATCAACTACACTTTCATTAAAAAAATAATAATAACCATTAAATAAATTAAAGAAAAATAGCCAAAACTTGTAAAAATGTGGGGTCCCAGTTTATATGTATCTATATATATATACCGTTGAAATCGGCCCAGTATTTTAGGACTTCTCGGATTAGAAAAAATTGTCTTTCAATTTTATATAACACAGTCCGAGATAAGGCTAGCCATTTCTTATAGATTTTGGGTGGCTAAATTTCTAAAAAAGGAAACTTATGTTTTTGAAGGCCTATAGCAAAGTCGGCTAAAAACGGCAAATTTTTTGGAAAAATCAAATCTCTGGCTGTTTGCTATCGCAACCGGCTAAATCTAGCCCGAAAGTTAACTGGCAACACTGGTTATTGATTGTATTACAGGATGCATCTGAAGTAAAATAATTGAGTAGCGGAATTGTCACATGACAGGGTGACGAGCTGTTAAAATTTTGTATGTGATATTTGTCGTGAGCGTTCCGAAAGTGATAGCGGCAGGTTTATTCACAACTAAAACCTACCTAAACCGTCGTTAGCACCCCATTTGTGAAAATATTAAGATTTTTGTATTGCAATCGATAGTTCGTCGATTGTTCTTTAATGTTCGTCCATTTTTAACGTTTGCTCGTTAGCCAAAAATTTATAATTAATTTTTCAATTTTCACTTTACGTAATTCCTGAAGTTAGCACCCGCAACAGATTATTTTGGGTTAATTATTATTGCAATCGATAGTNTGATAAATCGTTTGTTCGTCGTTAGCTCGTCGTTTTCTCATCCCTAAAATCGAGCAAAAGCCGTTAATAAATTCATAATTTTTACTTTACGTTAAACATTACGTAAACGTTTAAACAATAATTGGAATTGGGGCCGATGAGCTAAAAAAAAGTAGGCGTGGACCGCCCTCTTTTCCTGATTTTAACGGCATATTTTTTTTGTGCAAATTATCTGGCGCTAAGGGGGCTAAACGTGAAATTTTCAACATCCTTAAAAGCCTATATTTTGAATAATTTTGAACCGATTTTAAAACTATGGTCACAGTTGGAAAAGTGATTGAAGGAGCTTTCATTCGATATATATTTATGTATATAATGTATACATATTTTGAGAAAAGTACAAAAACCTAATTATGGCAATTTTTTTATAAAAACGTATGTTTTTCGTAAAAAAATACGTAATTAACTATGTTAACAAATATGATTATCAGAAAGAGCACAAAAATATCTTTAATTTGATGTATGACTNAAGCGCCGCAGGCAACAATTTGGAATAAAAAATCCCGCGATGTTTTATTCCAAATTTTCATTAGCTGTATAGTAAACTATCGTTTTATATAAAAACCAGGGTGGACAAAAACTCGGAGTTCGAGCGAGCGAGTGAGCAAACTCCTACTCAATGC
>NW_016160313.1:0-23085 GCF_001687245.7 Rhagoletis zephyria
GGCAGAAGTGGTTGCCTTTACAGAGCAAGTAAACATACGTAACAGGGGTGGTCTGAACCCGCTCTGAATTGTATCGGAATATTTTTAATCAGGCTCATCTGCCAAGCCGCAATGACTTGCGGAAAACTACATGAAAGACGATAGGGCGAAAAATAGTACGCTTTAAGTCCCTTATTGGATACATGACCCTCCTATCAGTGAACGCTGGACAAAAACATAGCCACGCGCAATTTCTATTTTCTTCTGGGGGAGAGAGTAGATCGGAGCTTATGCTTGCAAAGCTGGAGTCTCCTGGAATCACTTTAATACCAACCACTTCATAACCAACCTTGAATATATCTCGGAGATGGAAATTAGTTGTAACTTCGTGACTTCGATTAACCTGCGTCATTTCATCGATCAAGCAGCGTTTATCGTTCAAAATCAAAACGGACAAACTCTACAATGCCTGAGTGTTTCCCCAGATGGGGGCCGAATCTCGTCTATGCTAAGTTATAGCATATCAGGCCCGCAAGAAGGAAGCAGGGTATAGAAATAAGTCAGAAGTATAATAACAAATAACTACGAAATTCAAGAGATCTACATACATAGTCTACTTTTAGCAAGTTGCTGTATTGTGGCTGCCTTCATGAAAAATAAATATGGCTAACTCTATCGTAAATTATAACATTATTATAGTATGTATGTATGTAACGATCTCCCTGTCGTCATTCATAGCCATTTATGCAAAACATAAAAAAATACGAGTATGTGGGTTAAGACAAAATTTTACGCTTGCTTGAAACCAACACCTTTGAACTGGTACATGCTTAGGCTCTTTGAGGAAGTAACTAAAATAATTTACGTATCTATGTACATGTAGACGCGTGCGTTCCAGCTTGCACTAGCACTTGTGTTGGCCACTACCTAAATAATAGGCAATAATAATAATGCATTTTTATGGTATCACCAATTATCGGCTTAAAACGTTAAAGTCACAGGTAAATAAATAAAGTTATACTACACTTCTATGTACATATATGGAAAAAAGAAAGGCTTGGAAATATTCATAAAAATCTGCAGAAGTGCATGTATGCAGTGGAGAGTTAAAAAAGGTAGTATTATCAGGTTCGTAGCATGAAGAGCAAACAATAAATGTTGTTATGTGCCTAGTAAAGAATTAAAATGCAAATATTGGCATAACAGCAAATATTTAGAACGTTCTTTTTTATCTATGGGTTAACAGCCAAAGAGCGAGTAGTAAATAAAATCATAAAATAAACATAAAAATATATAAACAGGCATATGCATGCAAATGTATATACATTAGGGTGCCCATCGAAAAAAAAATCTTTTTTTTTTAATTTCAAGACCCTAAATATTATTGCCTGTTTATATAGATTTTTAAACATCATTTGGAGGTCGCGACTTGTCATTTTAGGCCAGAAAATATGGCTTTGTAGAATAATCAGTTTTTGCATAACTATGTTTTATTATATTTTAAAGATAGAATATGTTGTGAGAAGAGGATGTATAGGCCTTTAAAATTACGTATAATAATCTATTGTCACACTTGGATTGTTGGGAGTTGTTGACTGAAAACTATTCATTCAAAAACTGATAAATCTACAAAACCGTGCTTTCTGACCTAAAATGACAAGTCGCGACCTCTAAATACATTTTGAAAAATCTATAAAAATAGGCAATAATATCATAAAAAATAATGGAAATAAGGGGGCAGGGATTTGAAATTTCAAAAAAAAAAATTTACTTTGGCACCCTAGCAGTGGCCGAAAATCCGCTTTTTCAGAATTTTGATTGGTAATAGCAAAAATATGATTCATTATGCTTTAAAAAAAAAATATGTGTGAAATTTGGAATTTTTTGATCAATAACCTAGGCTCAAAATAAAAATTAATAAATAAATTAATTAATAAATTTTTTACTAAAATTGCAATAATCTTCGAAAGTATTACTCTTACATAATTTGTTATATGGCCCCTTTTTTTAGAAAATCGAAGTTTGCTAAAAAAAATTTTAGTACTTGAACTTTGGTAGACATGGGCCAAAAATGTTCACATTTAACACAGATTTATTTTAAAGCATGATGCACCATATTTTTGCTATTACCAATCAAGATTCTAAAAAAGCGGATTTTCGGCCAACGCTAATGTACATGTATGCTTGTATGTATGCAGACAGATATAAACATAAATCATGTTAACTGTACTAACTACTAATTCCAAGTCAAACAAAAAGCTTAAGCATAAACAATGGCTGTTTTATGCATTCCGGCATATACCTACATACATACATACAAAGGTTGGGTTGGTAGGCTGGTTGGCTGCAACAAGTGCAATGCAGCACCTGTAGCCGCAGCACAACAGTGAGTGAGTCAACGCTGCTGCTGCAGTGACAGGCCATAACAACAAGCGTTCGTACATATTTGCATGTGTGGATATGTGTTCTTGTATTTACATACATACATGTAGGCCAATGTAAGTTTGTGCTGGCTGGCAGAAGCTGTGCACTGCAGCTGTGTTACAGTTATGCTTTATTGCTTTTTGGTATTTAGTAGATGCCTTCTAATTGATAAGATAATGTAAACACGCGTCGTATAAAGTTGGCAACTAAAGATTTACTTTCCCATTTGTATGTAACCTATGTACATACATATGTATGTATGTAACTATGAAACTGCATAGAATGCATTAAGTGGTTATATGCTTAAGTGTTTACATAAATCTATTAGCCAATATTTGCTCGTTCATTGGTCTAACGGCAAAGTCTTTTTTATTGCTTCTGCGGTGGATTTAAAGCCTCTTTGTTTAATGAAAAAATTAGGTTAAGACAATCTTTTGGTGACTTTATTACACTATTGGATGTTTAAGAGTGATGCTTAAAGCTTAAACAACAATTTTAGATGCAATTTCAACTGCAATCAAACAGTTTAATTATAGAAATAATGAAGTGGTATTTACATTAAGATAATATCCCACAAATGAAAATGTTTAGTGTTTTTAATATTGGCTTCAATACATACATACATACACTTACATAATAGGGGTCGCGTATGGGGATACGAAAGGTTAAAATAATTTGAAATTACGAAGACGTTGCTGAAATTATGAAATACCCCGCGGCTTTCTTTGCTCAATTGGAGGCGTTCACCCGACGCCTTTTTGCTTAAAAAATACTTGTTACTTTACTTTGTATATTTAAGTAATACTTATTATTAATTTATTTTATAAAAGTAAAGCAAAAACCATATAAATTCATATTTCAAACTATAACAAATTCAAAATTATAAAAATTCAGCAAATTTGCATATAAATTGTAAACTTTTTAATCAGATTTTGCAGAATTTTTTTGAGTATACAGTTTTTTAGCCCATTCTAGTATGGGTTAGGTTAGGTTAGGCCACCGTATGCCCATGGTGTGCCATATTAGACACTCCTTGCGTCCCTCTTCTTATCTTAGAATTAAAACTAATTTCTAGCCCTCATGAAGCGCACAAAATCGTAGATACTAGCTGAATTCAGTTCAGCCAAACATTCAAAAGATAGTGTAGAAACGAGCGCCGACGAGCCCTCGCCAGTGCAGTGGCATACGTAATGAATGCTCTACGCTTTCAATTTCCTCCTCATCACGGCAGCTACGACAGTAGTCGTTTAACTTCATATCCATTCTACTAGCGTAGATTTTCATCAGGCAATGCCCGGTGAGAACTCCAATTACATGCCAGAGTAGTGGGCGCTTCAATCGGAGTAGCAGGCTAGATCTACGCATATTCAACCTAGGCCAAATCTGCTTTGCAGTCCTGCACTTGGGTTCTGCTCACCAGCCAAATTTTGCAGTAAGATAACGAAATGCCCGCATCTTCCTTGCCGGTTCATCCGCAACACAGTTGCCTGGTACATCTTTATGTAACGGGTAATTGGTAAAGTTAATTCATGGATCCATGGAACCATAGTTAAGCCCATAATGTTTTATGGAGTACTCGGCAGGTGTTAGAAAACTAGAGCACAACGGACCGTTCTCACTGGCATCCGTGGCACACTTAAGATCACTCCCACTCTGGATCTGTATGGCACAGTTTGGCTTCAGTAAGGGCTGCAGGCAGACCTAGGGGCTCCTCGTGCTTGAATTACTAAATATCGGGCACTCTATGTAATAGTTAAAAGGCTGCGCTTTAGCCCTAATAACATGGATCACTGCGTGGCTAGACTGAGACTAATTAGCTCTTTCTCCACCTGAATTCTTTCTCGGAATGAGTAGACGGAAAGCAGTAGTTGGGAGGAGGTACTGATGAGCTTCTACACGCATAGGCCCAATCTTGACAGATGGGAGGTCTTTGCTGCGAGCTCTCCCTATACCTCTAATAAAAGTTGTCAGATCACTGTGGGTAGTGTTTTCTAGTCAGTGGTAAGTAAGGAAGCAATCAATTGGCTGCTCCGTTACGCGACGTACAAAGAGGTAAACATCCACTGTAATAGCCAAGCGGCAATCAGCGAACATTGGGCGCGCTCATTGGTGAACGCGAAGCTAGTTATGCAAGGGTTGACCCCTGTTTCAGTTGCACATAACTTGTTTCCTAGTTTCGGATAAGTTGGCCAGGAAAAGCACGCTCGAGTCAGTTTCACCGAGAAAAGGGAAAGTGCGAATAAGTACCTTGCAATAAGGAAATTTTCTGAATGGAATACCGCCCTACATCGGCTGCCGGCTCGAAAAAGGCTATCTCAGAAAACGGTTCAAAAACGCCCTATCTCAGAATTTGGTTCAAAAATACCCCACTTCAACTGCCGCTATAAAAACAGCCATCTCAATATAAATTCAATATATCGGCAGCTAAGATAGGGCCTTTGGGAACTATTTGCTGAGATAGGGCGTTCTTCACCCAAATTCTGAAATAGTGCGTTTTTTCAACCGTTTGCTGAGATAGGGAGTTTTCGAACCAGCAGCCGAGATGGGGTGATCTTCCACTCGGCCGTCGATATTTGGTACTTTGCCTATGAAAATTCTATACAGAAATAAACAAAACTTTCGTCAATCATTGTTGCTTTGAGTTAAAAATTATAATTAATTACCTCAACGTCAATCAATAAAACAATTTTCGTGCAGAAAAGGTTGTTGGGCGCGTATTTTTGCAGAAATCGCACACCTATTCAAACAGAGTATATATTTAGCATTAAAAACAGCTTAAAGGACACAAGTCGTATAAAGAATTTAGCGAAATCTTGAAAATCGACTAAACACAAAATGTTCGCCAGGAAGTTATTAATGACCGGCAAAACGCTGCGTAACGGTGAGATTTATTGGATTTTTAAAGAGTTTTTCAAAAACTAGCTACTATGCAACTATTATTTCGCTGGTTTTAAATTTTGCAGCACGTTATCCAGCGCTCCATTTCACTGCGCTACGCAACGCCAGCAAGGCACCAAGCTCCCCATTTGCCGACGGTGGCCCACACTGCACCATGAATGATTTGCCAATACCAGAAGGCGATTGGCAGGAGGATTATACGCGCAAGAATATGAAGAATACGGCAATACTAATGCTTGGCATTGGTTCATTTATCACGTCTCTATATATGGTGAGTTGAGTACCGGGAAGAGCGGCAATTTAGTGTTTTTAGTCACTAATGATTGTGCAATAAATGCTTGCAGCACTTTACGGATGAGAATATACACTGGAACTACAAGGTGCCTGAATATGATAAATGCAGTTGAAGTGTGAAAATAACAAAAAAAAAAAAAAAAAATGCATACGTAAACAAAAATTAAATTGAATTAAAAAGTTAACCAAGGGTTAACAAATTCTAAACTGCTCTTTAACTTTAAAGGAAATTACTATATTTCTTGCTGTTACCATAGCACTTAAAAAGTGCATAGACAAATTCACTAGTATTTCGGCGCGTTTAGCGTAAATTATTTAGCGCAATTAACACGCCTTTGCTATTCTTCGATCAGCACTCGGTGAATGCCTAATACGGCGCACTTTCAACGAAAATTAGAGTTTAATGAGGTGTAAAAATTTTAGAGGAAAACCACAACTAATTAAATTTGCGAGCACTTTCCACGACGAGCCATTGAGGAAATGCAAAAAATCTATTTCATTCGCTGACTACAAAAGAAAATCCAGTAATTTATAAAATAGTAGGAAAAGCGTTTGCCGCAAACCACTTGTTGCAGCGTACCATGAAAAAAAATACAAAAAAATAGCAGAAAATCAAGTCACGTTTTACTCCACTTTTCGACACTGGGTACTACTGCTCATTAACTCATAACTTTTCTCACTCCAAAAACCTAAACCCATTTCACGTCCGCGATACAAATATAAAACACTGCGCGCGCACGTCGCTGTGCCACTCCGCAAGTGAAGCGGAAAAATGCGGAACAAATGTGAAAAAAATAAAAATAAAAAATACAAAAAAAAGTTGAAATTTAAATCGCGCCACAGGCGAAGTGAAGGCAGCAGCATCCGTAGCAAGAATGACCAGCAAATGCGATGAGCAGCGCTTAGTCAATGGGGATTTTGTATGCACACAAAATTAGACAGCTGACCAATGCCGTCCAGCATTCGATTCGGAAGTGGACATTATTCACGGCTTATCAGCTAAGTGGATTTTTGGTCTGACAAGCCCACCTACATCTATGGATGTAGTACCTACTTTGTGTCTAATTCTTTAGCCATTGTATAAACGCCGGTGATTTAATGCTGCTCGGGTGCCTGATTTACTACACTTCGACATGGACAGCGCATGCAAGTATCCTCCATGCATAAGCAAGTGCCCGAGTATTGGTTAGAATTTGTGTCGACCCAGTTTGTTCAGCTCTGTAAGCGTAATTTGCATAATAATAGCGATGATAATCAACTGAGAGCCTGTCTGGTCGAAATATTGTTAGGAGAAATATTATTGGTTTATGTATGTAAGTATGTATGTGCATGTGGGTTACTGACCGTTATTATTCTTGTGACTGCAATGCTGTCTATGCAGCTACATATTGTAACACAATGCTCTATGCATTTGTTTATGCTTGTATGCAATATAAACTTTTCCACATCTAAGTATTCAATCAAATAATTCACCTGTGCGCTCTATTTACTCACTCACGTCTGGTTGTTTGCTGGCGTTGTTTACAAATGGGCGCGCTAGAAAAGCATTTTTTTTTTTGCGGTCATCTTAGTAAACCTAATGGAAATGGAGTGGTAAAGTTAAAGCGGGGTTCGTTGATGGAGTTTTTCGACGAGAACATTAAGCGATTGTCTGGAGCAATCAATAAATAAATATTCTAGCAGACGGCATCGAGAACAATTTTGAAGGTTTCGACTTTTCTTTAATAACACGGGTTGCTGCGAGGCTAAACAGGCACCAGTGTGCCCAGACGATTCCAAAAAGTTAAGCTAAATTTACTTAAAAATAAGGTTATTCGTGATTAACAACAAAAAAGAAAAATTGAACTCATCCCACCTAACGAGATAATTTTTTGTGAAGTTACTTCTTTCCATTTAAGTAATATGTGCTTTAAATATGAACAAAAACGGATCATAAACATGAACTTTCCAAATATCTTAACTCTTGCGCCACCTACCGGAAATTTTTGTTTGTGAAGTTATTCCTTTTCATGCAGGTAGTATACTTTAGCATTGCAATTCAATCAATATATCCTCTTGGCTGCCCGAATGTTCAAAGATTAGTCTCATTAGTCAAACATTTCCTGGTAGAAAAATCGACAACGATAAGTGGCAAGTTCTCTGCAAAAATTTTCAACATTTCTATAAAGTCATTTTTTTTCAGAGTACTTAAAAGATGAATATTACGTATAAAAAAGGTAGCTTAAAAAAGCCACAAAAAATCCACCAAGCTAGACCTAAAATTCCGAGGCTAGAGAAAAAATATGCATAGTTGCTAAATTTAGCCTCAAAAAGACTAACGCGGTCACATTGGCAACAAAGAGTTTTTTCTCCTGTCAAATTCCCCAAAGAGATAAGGAGGTAGTTGAAAAGAGGTTCCAGTGAATTTCTACATGGATGAGTCGGAGCTTGACGTAAAGATATTTTGCAATGGAATATCCATCAACCTCAATGATTGGCAAGGAGCAGTACTTGCTCACCCACAGAGCGCGCAAAGCTAGTAGTTATTGGCTAAACTCTCTTTCAGTTGTGTCTGCTTTTTCCTAAGTAGTAAGGCTTACTTATATGGATACCAGGTCATTATGATATTTATTCCAGGAAATCGCTTTGCGGATGAGCTGGTAGGTAGAGTCGGTTTTACTGAGAAAAGAGCAGCTTAGCAAACGCTGTGCGAAACACAGGACATGCGCAATTGCAATTGATATTTCTGGCCGAGGTAGAATCGACGGCAGTTAAGGGATCACCTTGGGCTCATATAAGAGCAATTCTCTATTTTAGGGAGTGTATTTTGCAGGACATTATTATAAATATCATCCTAAAGCTTACTACCGCAGCTGTCTGAAGGAAATTGAGGGAACGTTTTTACAAGACTTGTTTCTGATTCTGGAATGACTTAAATTTTCTTTTGGTTGTGGTTTGCTTGATTGCTTTTTCCTCTCGAAAACTTTCTTCACATTAAATTCACATAAAATCCAATAATAGAAATCTACCAATCGAGCACTTTTATGCATTAAAAAGTAAATTTTTTCTTTTAATTCTTTTTTGGATTACATAACTACCTTTTTCGTTTCTGGTTTTTTTTTTTTGAGTCCAACTGGAGTTCAAGCTAATCCGATGTGATGCAATTTATTTGAGATTTGTAGTGTAGCTGCTATTGTTGTGGTAAAGTGAAGTTGTTGTACTTTTGTTCATTGTATGACCTGCATTAGTTAAATGTTATTTATTGCTTAAGCGCTTATTTACATACAAACATATATGTATCTGTATGTCTATGTACACATGGGCATGAATGCTTATGTAAAGTGCTCCACCTTTTCCACGAGTCGCCCGGCTCAGACCCAGCGCTGCTCTTTCACTTGCCCCATCGTGTGTGCACCAGAGCATCTTTTACGAGTTTGTTTAATGTTTTTTTTTTTGCTCTTTATGGGCAGCTGTCATATTGCTGCTGTTAGCTCCCATTAACTTGGCTTACACTACTTATTTCTATAAGAAGAAAACGTATACACTGACGCTATATGCACTTGCATACGTATGTATGTATGTATGTACATTAGAGTCCCTAACCAAAAAAATCCATTAAAAAATTTGCTACATTTTAAATCTTCCGCCAAATATTTTTGATAAAAAGTTAAGATTACGTGAACTGGACCGATTTTAAAATAGTTCTAAAACTAAAAAAATTTATTGGATTCCGTTGAAAAAATTTTTAAACATTTTTAATCTGTAACTCTTTTTCTGAGGTGATTTTTGATTTAATAATTTCAGAAACAAATTTTTTTTATTAGAATACGATTTTTGGAGCTAAATCAGCCTACCTCACGTAAATTTTATTTTTTTTCCGTAATGTGTTGGCGAAAATCTTAAAATATAATTGGGATATACAAAGTCGAAATAAAGTCGACTCTAAAGATGGTATCAGCATTTTTCGGCAGATATTTCATTGAAAATTTTGTCAAAAAGCTGCAACGAACTTTAGAGACTACTTTATTTTAACCATAAATATGCCTCAATAGTTTTTATAATTCCGATGGAAGCACAGTACCGATTTTTTATTTTTTTCTTGTAAGGAGAGTGATGTGCCCTAATGTACATTTGTATGTCTAGTACAATAACTTCATTATTCATCTGCCACATTTTGTGCTTGCATACAGATTTTTGACAAGTTCTTTTGAAGTTGTTGCAGTTGTAGCAAGATTTTTGTTGCTATTGTTGTTTTTTTACGTGATAAAACATGCACCAAACTAATTTATTAGTTTGCTTATGGCGCAGTTTCTGTTTTGTTTTCTAACATTCTGTTAGATATGAGTTTTTACTGTTTTTTGGTGACATGTTACTGTTAACTGCACGTGACAAGTATTTAATGCTGTCTTTAGTACCATTCAGCTCCCAGTTTGTGGCTGTCATAATTTTTTTCAATTTAGTTTTATTGTGCTTCCTGGAATAAGTAAAGATTTTCAACATAGATTTAAAATGAGCGCAGCTCTGGCGCCAAAGTGGGTGAATGCCATTTAGTGAGTTTTTACCGTTATCTTTTTGGTGTGTGGCTGTTGTGATAACTATTTTTAAAAGAAATTGATAAGCATGAAAAATATTTCAGAGGTCAGGAGATTAAAAAGGGACTGATTAATTGGTGTAAAGGGGTTTGGTTTCCTGTTATTGTTGATGGACAGTCACAATTCGTGTTAATATACGCATAGATATATATATTTTTATATGGGGTGTTCCATACCAAAACGGACGGGGTTCACACTTCATGTGTTCGATTTGTTTAAAATTTTTAGAGTTGGTGCATAAACATAAGTAAACAAATAAATATGAAATTTGAGCTTGATTAAAAAATTTTTAAAAACTTTACAGCACAAAACCAAAGCAAATCGATTTAATAGTTTTACAGACATATCGAGAATGGAGCGAGGAGAAAATTTGAAAAATGAAAAGAAATATTTAAAAAAATTTTTTCTTGAAAAATTTTTTACATACAAATTTTTTGATAAAAAAAAATAGTTTTTGAAAATATGCCATCTCAAAAAAAAAATTGGAAAAAATCACAATGGTTGCTCTGAGTATTACGCACTCTACAACAATTTGAGTTATGAATTTTTTTTACACCGAAGTTGAGAAAAATGAGTGAATTACAAAATTAAAAATTTTTCAAATTTTTTCTAGATTTTTTTTGAGTATGTAGTTTTTTAGCCCATAAATTTTAGTATAATAGAGTGCAAGCTTTAAGCTACGTCAAAATTGGGGTTTGATTTTTTATATTTTTTATGCTGACGGCTTTTTGCACTTTTTTCTTATGGAAGAAAATGCGCAAAACCGTTTTCAAAGAAAAAAAAAAAAATAACACCGATTTTGCCAACGCTTAAGGCTTGCACTTTAATACACTACTGTGAATTGAACAATTTTAACCTAAAATATAAATAAAGCGATAATAATGTTTTATCGATAACCGCTTTGATGGCAATATTATTATCGATAACAATAAAAATTTCACTAGCACGTAACGATAACCAAAACCCAAAATTGATTACGCTTATATTAAAAATATCGATAACAGTACCTAATCGATATCCACATCGATAATAATAAAAATATCGATAACAAAAAACGTCTCATAACAAAAAACTAAAGATAGGTATAATTTATAATAAAATATTTTAAAATAATGTATATTAGAATCGATAACCATCTTTTACCGATGAGAAAACCGATAAAAAAACATAAGAACAAAATCCAAAACAAAGGCGTATGGACGCGACTGCTTCACTTAAAACAATAACAATTTATGAAAAACTTTAACCATAACTAAATCGATCGAATCGCCAAGCGGATCACACTCTTATCGATAAAGACAGCTACATAACGATTATAATATCGATAACGATAACAATAAAAACTCAAATAAAGTATAACCAAATCAAAAGAAAAACAACGGGAACAATGGGACAAGAAAACGTTGGTGAGGTGGTGTGTATTTTCTTCTTATTCAATATACTTGCAACTACGGAAATGATCCGATGCGCTCACCTTTAGTATCATGGCGAGTCCTATCCTGTTAGAGAGGAAGACCTGGTAATTCTGAAGGTTTGACAGAAAGAAAGGTTGTTTTAGAGTTAACTTACCGCAGTTGGTTGACCAGATAACAATTGAAATTGGCTAGGTCTCTATTAGATCGCATAAGATTTGAGAGAGCTTATTCACACGAGCAAGTTTCACACGGAAAAAAATTNATCTTTTACCGATGAGAAAACCGATAAAAAAACATAAGAACAAAATCCAAAACAAAGGCGTATGGACGCGACTGCTTCACTTAAAACAATAACAATTTATGAAAAACTTTAACCATAACTAAATCGATCGAATCGCCAAGCGGATCACACTCTTATCGATAACGACAGCTACATAACGATTATAATATCGACAACGAGAACAATAAAAACTCAAATAAAGTATAACCAAATCAAAAGAAAAACAACGGCAATAATGGTACAAAGAAAATGTTGGCGAGGTGGTGTATATTTCTTCTTCTTATTCAATATACTTGCAACTACGGAAATGATCCGATGCGCTCACCCTTAGTAGCATGGCGAGTCCTATCCTGTTAGAGAGGGAGACCTGGTAATTCTGAAGGTTTGACAGAAAGAAATGTTGTTTTAGAGTTAACTTACCGCAGTTGGTTCACCAGATAACTATTAAAATTGGCTAGGTCTCTATTAGATCGCATAAGATTTGAGAGAGCTTATTCACAAGAGCAAGTTTCACACGGAAAAAAATATATATTTTACAAGGCTTTTATTTAGATCAGTGTTTACGAATTTAGCAAAGTAATGAAACTATTAAATTGGTGGTGAAGGGCTAGGTCCCATTGTTTATTTGTAAACTTAAACTACTCACCTGGTGGCGCAGCTAAATTAAATGCAATTTCAAATTTAAGTTCACTTTTAAAAGTACTAAAACTAACTAATAAAAATACTGGCAATAATTGCTCGATTTTATCGCCTTTCAAAACTGCGCTCATGCAAATAAGCGGAAATAAGTTTGTGATATAAAGCAACACCAATATTTAATCACTTTAAATATTATAGTAATTTTTACAATTTTTTATTATTATTGTTACAAATACACACACACATACTAATGTCATATATGTACCTATGTATACGAGTATTTCAATATGACACCACCAAAACCAGAAAACTGTAACAGTAGTTAAGAGTTAAAGGGCATTCGATGGAAAAATCTGCAAACCGCATAATTCTATAAAAGAGCACATTATNATTTAGCAAAGTAATGAAACTATTAAATTGGTGGTGAAGGGCTAGGTCCCGTTGTTTATTTGTAAACTTAAACTACTCACCTGGTGGCGAAGCTAAATTAAATACAATTTCAAATTTAAGTTCACTTTTAAAAGTACTAAAACTAACTAATAAAAATACTGGCAATAATTACTCGATTTTATCGCCTTTCAAAACTGCGCTCATGCAAATAAGCGGAAATAAGTTTGTAATATAAAGCAACAACAATATTTAATCACTTTAAATATTATAGTAATTTTTAAAATTTTTTATTATTGCTACAAATACACACACACATACTAATGTCATATATGTACCTATGTATACGAGTATTTCAATATGACACCACGAAAACCAGAAAACTGAAACAGTAGTTAAGAGTTAAAGGGCATTCGATGGAAAAATCTGCAAACCGCATAATTCTATAAAAGAGCACATTCANCGAATCGCCAAGCGGATCACACTCTTATCGATAAAGACAGCTACATAACGATTATAATATCGATAACGATAACAATAAAAACTCAAATAAAGTATAACCAAATCAAAAGAAAAACAACGGGAACAATGGGACAAGAAAACGTTGGTGAGGTGGTGTGTATTTTCTTCTTATTCAATATACTTGCAACTACGGAAATGATCCGATGCGCTCACCTTTAGTATCATGGCGAGTCCTATCCTGTTAGAGAGGAAGACCTGGTAATTCTGAAGGTTTGACAGAAAGAAAGGTTGTTTTAGAGTTAACTTACCGCAGTTGGTTGACCAGATAACAATTGAAATTGGCTAGGTCTCTATTAGATCGCATAAGATTTGAGAGAGCTTATTCACACGAGCAAGTTTCACACGGAAAAAAATTTATATTTTACAAGGCTTTTATTTAGATCAGTGTTTACGAATTTAGCAAAGTAATGAAACTATTAAATTGGTGGTGAAGGGCTAGGTCCCATTGTTTATTTGTAAACTTAAACTACTCACCTGGTGGCGCAGCTAAATTAAATGCAATTTCAAATTTAAGTTCACTTTTAAAAGTACTAAAACTAACTAATAAAAATACTGGCAATAATTGCTCGATTTTATCGCCTTTCAAAACTGCGCTCATGCAAATAAGCGGAAATAAGTTTGTGATATAAAGCAACACCAATATTTAATCACTTTAAATATTATAGTAATTTTTACAATTTTTTATTATTATTGTTACAAATACACACACACATACTAATGTCATATATGTACCTATGTATACGAGTATTTCAATATGACACCACCAAAACCAGAAAACTGTAACAGTAGTTAAGAGTTAAAGGGCATTCGATGGAAAAATCTGCAAACCGCATAATTCTATAAAAGAGCACATTATGTTATGAATGAGTGAATGAATTAAGTGGCGAGACCATAAACTTCAGTAATCAACGCTGAACGATCTAATGTCATTAAAATCGTACAAGGTTATGCCGATATACATATGTATATAGCTGACTTAGCGAGAAGATAGGCAGTAGGGGCAGAACGATCGGCGAAGGGGGGAACTAGAAAATATATGCATTGTCACACGAACACGCAAACATATAAACATAGACATTTAATTCTTGCAGATGCTGTTAAATATGTAGACGACAAGTGCAAAAGTCACAACGAAAAAAATCGCAAGAAAAAATATGGCCATTGCAAATAATTTCGCATTGAAAAAGAAATAGGTTTGTGGAAATAAAAAAACAGCAAAAACTTGCTACCTTTGTGGCTAAAATCGCGCTCACACACATTCGCACTCGCACAAAAGAAATAAATTAAACAGAAAAGTCACAAAGTCATTCGCCGCCATCAACAGGCACTTTGTTTGACACCAACACTTTAGTGGCAAATTTGCACAGCAACAAAGTGTGCAAAATAATATAAGACAAATGCGCACACTTATGCGCACAAATATATAGTGCCCAGCTATGTTTGTAGACGGCCAAGAATGGCGAACGCAAATATTGACGCAAACTTCAGAAACCCAAAGACAATAATCACCGAGTCAAAGGTGTCGCCGGCGATGTACGAGTAAAGTGGAGTGTGGGGTGGAGTGGAGTGGACTGGATTGAAGTGGCGGTGTGTGGCGCGTTGTGTGCACCTGTTGACTTGCCAATTTGCCAAACACACATTAAGGTAATTTTTTACACATAAATATGGAGTTAAGTTTTTTTTTTATTTGCGCTTGCAGTCTTTGGCAAAACGTTGGAAAAATCGCAGCAGCAAGTTAGTAAAATGCTGTCGAAAGAACATTTGAGTGCGAAGTGTTTTATTTTCCTTTTGTGTGTTAATATTTAGTTAGATATTTTTCATAATTAGAATATTAGTGCAATTAATTGGTGGCACAACCGCTGCTATGGACCTTGGCTTGACGTTAATGTAGGAGAACACGTTCCACTGCTTGATTTATGAGTATGTATTATGAAAATGAATGCAGCAGGTGGCTCATAAAAATAAGTGTGTTTATGCGTGGCATTTTCGGTGGCAGTTTTGGGTTTATGGTTTGTCGCCCAGAAGCGAACGATTGCTTCAGAATTAGTGTTTTTGATGGGGTGGGCGCTCTATTAGCCAGCACACTCCTTAATTTAGAAGTTATCTAAGCCCAGCTTTCTTAATATTTCAATAAAGAATATACGATATGTTTTAACTATATCTAACCTGCAGTTAGTGTTAACTAGACATTGAGTAACCTGCCCTTAGTCATTTACGCTCACGAGCTTTAAACGTGTTCAATATAACTTGGTAAAAATGGAACATAGCAAAAGTTTTTACCGCTATGTATGTAGTATTTTCTAACTTTCCCAAAACACAAAAAATGTATGCGCATATGTCCAAAAATTTGTAAACGACTCGTACTGAATGTGAACAGTAAAAGTGGCGCAATTTAATTACAATGTCCACATACCCGCACACAAGGAGTACAAACATACTACTACATTGTAAATACATACCACTAAGTATGTAGTTATTTAAGCTGTAGCACTACTTAAAACCTCATGAAGTGGCTTAAATTAAAGTCAGCCGTTTACGGTAAATTCGCTTAATTGCGAGCAGCAGCAGCAGCGGCATTAAATGTGAATTGAAGCGAATGAAAAGCAATCAAGCAAAGAATTCAAGCAACTACATACTAAGCAAGTGTGTAGTATGTTTTGTACGTACATATGTAGTATGTACGCTTACACAGTGTACTTGCTATACAACTATGTATTTAGTAGCATTTGGCCAACAACAGCTGGTCACTTGAGTTTGCACATATCGAACCAAGCTGAAAAATAAAAGTTTCTTAAGCCATATTTAGGCTGGCGAGCATGCCTTTCACGCCTACGTTGGTACATTTGTGTAAACAAGAGTGTAGATGTATATGTAAGTATCGCATGGATTTAACATATGCTGCTGCACTTGCTAAAAGAGTAGATATTACTTTTATTTTAGCAATTTGTTTACCTTTAAAGGCACTCAACTGTATCAAGTGAACAAATTTTTTGGCAAAAAAAAAATATAAAATCAAAAATCATAAAAGAAACTTTATTGTATTTTTATACGCATATAGGTATGCATTATCTATACTCGCTCTAGCATTGAGATAAGTTGCGGCATATTTACTTNACATATGTAGTATGTACGCTTACACAGTGTACTTGCTATACAACTATGTATTTAGTAGCATTTGGCCAACAACAGCTGGTCACTTGAGTTTGCACATATCGAACCAAGCTGAAAAATAAAAGTTTCTTAAGCCATATTTAGGCTGGCGAGCATGCCTTTCACGCCTACGTTGGTACATTTGTGTAAACAAGAGTGTAGATGTATATGTAAGTATCGCATGGATTTAACATATGCTGCTGCACTTGCTAAAAGAGTAGATATTACTTTTATTTTAGCAATTTGTTTACCTTTAAAGGCACTCAACTGTATCAAGTGAACAAATTTTTTGGCAAAAAAAAAAAATATAAAAATAAAAATCATAAAAGAAACTTTATTGTATTTTTATATGCATGTAGGTATGCATTATCTATACTCGTTCTAGCATTGAGATAAGTTGCGGCATAATTACTCCCAATATCTTTCGCAAACCACCCTTTATTTGTATTGCAAATATTTTGTTTATTATTATCTTGGCTTATATATTTGCTGGCACCTGTATTTTCTCTCACATTTTAGTGCAAATATTTGTCTTTACTCAAAATGTATGTAGGTTAGGGTGGTCCAAAATAAGTAAAGTCGGAATTTTAATGCCCTCACCCTTAGGACTGTTCTATTTCGAGAAAAATATACCTTATTTCTTATTTTGAGATCAAAAAATATTTAGAGGTCGCTCAAAGCGCTCAAAGTTTTTCATGAATTTTATATGGGAAAAAAAATTTCATAGAAATGGTATAGAATTTTCGTAGAAATGGTATAGAATGGTTCTCTTCAGGAGACTTCCAATGGCAATACTCAATTGTTTAATCAGCCATTTTTAAATGCTAAAGATTTTTTATTTATCCCCTCATTGCATTTTCTGGCATTTTCTGGGGGTTTTGGTTGAAACATATAAAAAATAGTTACTATAAAAAAATGGTTAAATAAATAACTTGGTATTATTATTGGAAGTCTTGTGAATAGAAACAGAGTCATCCAATCGAAAAATATTTATTTTCAAGAATTCTATACCATTTCTACGAAAAGTTGTTTTTTCCATATAAAATACATGAATTGATTTCAAAATAAAAAAAAAATAGTGGTACATTTTTTTTGGATATAGAACAATCCTAGGGGTGAGCGCATTAAAATTCCGACTTTACTTTTTCACTTGCATTTTTGCACAACCCTAATGTAGGTGCATATCTCAGATACGCATTGGTGGAGAAATAAGTTACATGTTATTAGCAACTCAAGTTAAATTTTCGAAAGCACTGAATGGGAATATTTACCTTCCGTGTGCTTTGCACATAGCATTTTTTGTTAGAAGGGATACATACAAATTTTGAAGGTAAACAAAAAATAAATCCGTTACCAAAGCAATGGGGTAGATAAAAATATATAAATTTTTGGTCATATTTGAATGCCCGCCATTAATAAAAATTAGCATATGTCTCATCGCTCGACTGCATTTCTTGTTAGATTAAAGCACACATGGGCCCGCGGGCAAAGCTCTTATAAGCTTTCCATACATTTTGTATAGGCGAGAGCATAGTAAAAGCTCTCTCTGCCCATCGCAGGACTAAAGCATCCCCTGAGAGTGTTTTTCAGTCGTTAATTTGAAGTAAAATTATCATTTCGGCCATACGTTAGCGATATAAAACGATAATCAACGATTTTTGGCGGCCAAAGATCGAGATGGACTCGAAGAGAGGAAATGTGATGATTGATCTTAGAGAAGCTTTGGGCCGTTCTTATAGGTTTGGCTGCAAGTGGGCTGATGCCGTGGAAATGTATCTTTGTATAAATGTGCATCTCCATGAAACCCAAAGGCTTGGACTTAAAAAAAAAAAACAGAACGGTTATGGTAATGTGTTGCTATAAAAACAATGGCGGCTACAGTTCAGAGAGTAATTTACTCCATAAATGAGCAGAAAGAGCTTTTATTCTGCGAACGTTAATAGATTAATTGATTGTTCTCGTTTTAATATTGTTTCTTCAAAATAATAATTTAGAAATTTAGCTTTACTTATTTGTTTTATGAACTACTTTTTTATTTCGATTTTTAGTATTTTATTCAAATAGCTTAAATTTAGGACAGCGATGGGCAGAGAGAGCTTTTGCTCTGCACGCGTCTTAGCCCGCGGACAAGGCGGTGCCCATCACCGATTTACAGCATAGCATTGAAGATATAGAAAGCTTTAAAAAGCTTCGATCGCTGGATATGTTTTAGTCATGACTTTTTTGCAAGTACAAAAGCTATTTCTGATCGTGTCTTGTTTACGTTGCCAAATGTATAGAAAGCTTAAAAAAGCTCTGTACGCGGGCAAGATGGTACCCATCTCAGTGTATTTAGTATTTAGTACAGTGATGACCAGAAAAAGCTTTTAATCTGTGCAAAATCTAAAAAAAAGGCATTTTATTGAGTGTTTGTGTACTGTTTCATTTCGATATGCATTTTTTTTTTAATTTTTTCATTTATTTAATTTTTACAAGCTCTTATTAAGTTCCACCTGTGTGTAATAAAATCTTGCAATGAATTTTTAACCAACTTCTCGATGAGCTAAAGACTTGACACTTCAAACATGGTTCAGAACTCGATGACAATGCAATATGAATTAATGAGCTAGATGGCGCTGGTGTCGACGTATTTTAAAACCCTATATTTATGGTCTAATTTGTTTCATATTTAGAATCTATAATACTTAAATGGAAATAAATAACTCAAAAAATTTAGCCGTCAAGGTGCGGGGTGGTTTTTCTGTTCACTAACCACTAGTAAAAGCTTGTCTTAAATTTTTGTTTACATTACCTTTTTAATTTGTATTTTTCCCCCTTGATTTAATTATTGGTTTAATATATTTTCTATCAAAAAGAAACGCATATCTTATATCTATGGCAACAGGATACTTAATCTTTATTTCATTTTCTTTTGTTTTTTATTTTAACTTATCTAATTTAGTTTTTATTTTACTGAAAATATAATTACTAAACATGCCCTGACAGATTTGCACATCAAGCTGCGTAAAAACATTAGGAACTAGAGCATCTTCGAACATCTTTGTATGTATCTTCTTGCCTTCACTCAGTAGGGTGGCATATATACTTATGCATGTAAGTATTTCTTCCCATAATGAAGGATCTGGCGTTTAAAATCTTCAAGCCCGCATACATACTTGGTGAGTTAGTGTTGATTTGTTTGGATTGAAAAAAGAAAAATCCAACAAAATATTCTTTCGTGATCTAAATAGTAATTTACTTTGGCAGCTAATTTCTTTTCTAATTTTTTTTTTGTCCTCAGATGTATGCGCATAGCCCGAAAACCACAATTTTTTATGTGTTGCTGCTACAAATCACTGTTCGCACTTACTGATTATTGCTACATTTCTTGTTTTGTGGATTTTCGCAACTAATTGGCTAACTAATTTTGTGCCAAAACATGCGATTCAATTTGGCTAACCACATTTGTGTGAGAACAAAAGAAACCAAAAATAAATAATAAAAAAACATAGTTAAATAGAGGAAACGAAAATGGAATATTTTTTAGTGCAAACCATTGCAGAAAACAGCCGAATTTTTAGACGAAAGAATCGAGTTAAAATAAAATGAAAACCAAAAGCGAATCGCTGACACAATGTTAAAACCAGCCGACCGTCTCAGCCTCAGTAGCGTCAGAATGTGAAACCGGCCGCAAGCGCGATTTTAACCAAGGCTTAATTACATTGCTCCAAGTTGTCCAAGTCCATGGTGGCCAAGAGGTAAAGTGGCTGTGCAGTTGACTGCATCTGCGACCCTCCATTGCAGGTGAACAAATGCGAGCAATTTGCTAATACATATTATGGGCATTTAGCACGCTCACGCATATAGATTTTCATTAATCTTCATAGAACATACACATACATTCATATTTACATATATGTAAATGTACACTTGTGATCAGTTTAGTCAGCCAGCAATATTTTGATCAATTTGTTTAATATTTTTTCATAAAATTCTAGCTCTTTATATAAGAAGCATCATATACATACGTCCACATTTCAAACTTATGGCAAAAATTATAAAAATCTGCACAGCTTCAGCTAAATTTTTAACTTTTTATTCAGATTTTTAGAATTAACGCATTTTTTCAGTATAAAATGTATTCGAGAATTTGTTTGTTTTTTGTTTAAAGAAAAAAGCGTAGTGCAGTCAGAAAAAAAAATTATTAAAATTCAACGGGATTCTTTAGCAACTTAAAACTTGCACTTTATTACCATAGAATTTTATGGGCTTTTAAACAGCATACCGAAAAAATTAAAAAAAAAAATCTGAATAGAAAGTTGACAATTTACCTGAGACTATGCAGAATTTTATATTTTTTTGAACAATGTTTAAAATGTGAATTTATTTATATGATGTTTGTTATAATGAGGTAGACTTTTATGATAAAACAAGAAATACTAAATAAAGAAAAGAAATATCGCCAAAATTGATCAAAATGTTGCTGGCTTAATTAGCTGATCACAAGTGTATGTATGTACATCAGGGTGGTCCAAAAACAGTAAAGTCGGAATTGTAATGCTCTCACCTAAGGACTATAAATTACAGTTTCGATGAAAAATGGTTAAATAAACAATTGGGTATTATTATTGGGAATCTCCTGCAGATAAACAGAGTTTTCTGGTAGACTAATATTGATTTTTAACTATTCTATACCATTTCTACGAAAAGTTGTTTTTTCCCCATATAAAATACATGGAAAACTTTGGGCACTTTGAGCGACCTCTAAATATTTTTTGATATCAAAAAAAAAATAATAAGGGTATATTTTTTCGGTATAGGACAATCCTAGGGGGTGAGAGCAAAAAAAATCCGACTTTGCTTTTTCACATGCATATTTGGACCACCCCAATGTGCATACACAAATATGTAACTATTCTGAGTCAAACATATGGCGACTTCACCTTTTCTGATGCTGTTGTTTACATTTACATACATTTTTCTTGCAACTATGCAGTCGCATTGATTGAAGCTTTAAATTGGGTACATATGTATGTTTGTGTGTACATAAATATATATGAACAATTTTGTCAGCAATTATGCCAAGAGCCAAAGCTCGTGCTACTAAATAGGTATGTATTATAAAAATATACTCTGCTACCAAACAATGTAATAATGATTACCTTTAATTGCTCTTATTGTCAATGAAAATTTGCCTCTCCTTGAAGACCGGCTGCAACAGCTGCAAAATGTTGTAATTATTTCAATTTTTATTTTATTTTTCACTTGTATGTATCGTTCCCATCAATCTGCCGCTTCAATCACGAAAGTCGTTTTGTGTCATTAACTAAGTTGATTATAATTCTTTTTCAGCTTGCCTTTTAAACTTTATACCATTGCACTGGTATCTCTTGCACACACATTAATTGTAAGTAATTAAAATGAAATCGAATTTTTATCTTCACTTTCTGTCACATTTCACACCAATTTACACATTTTATCAAATTCAATTAGCAACTCATCAAGGTCCATAAATTACGTTTAAAAGCCACCGCTACTGCTACTACTGTAATTGTTGTTGTTAAGGCGGGCAGCTCAATTTCATTATTACACCGGCACTGGTTTTGTTTTTCTTTGTTTTTTTTTGTTCGCTGCACGAGAAACTCCAACTCACCAGCTTCGTTTTTCACTGCACTTTGCCGCCGTCAGCCAATTCAATCACACAAATACTTTTAGGCTTCGAATTCATTGTTTACTTGCATGCATTTTACACAAATTTTTTTTACAGTTTCCTTATCAGTGCAGCGACATTTTTGTCTTGCAATTTGTGCATTGCTACCTATTTGCATACCTTTATTTTTTATTTTTTTCAGCCGGTTTATTTCGTTCAAATACGCGCGCGCCAATATCAAACACATTCACTTCGCTCGACTCCACTTTTACGAATAAAATCCAACTGCAATCAGCGGCGCCAAGTGGACTCTCTCGTTGCCCCCAGTGGGGAGCGAACGTGTGAGTTTGAGCGCTGTAGTGAGAATGAGCAGCAGCAGCGGCAGTGTTGCCCCTTGTGGGGCATATTTTAGCCCTCTTTCGCCCTGCGGCTTATCAGTTGACTGATTTTCGTTTACGTTTCATTGAAAACCAGTTATGTTGCATTTCAATAGCTATGGATATGCACTCGTATGTAAGAATACGATGCAAAAACGAAGGCCGTTCTAGTTGAGGGAGTCAATTGTCTAGTTGTATACTTCCGCATTAAGTGTTGATTTGGAAAATTTAGTAATTTTTACATATAAAAAATATCAAATGACCAATGTAAGGTGTGTGTGGAGGATGGTTCCGTGCGCAGAAGTGGAAAACTTTTGACTGCCATTCACCTGGGAGTGGCCAGAAGCGATTCTTGTGCGTACGGTTCAAATCGCAGCTCACAACGTCCGGATATTTATATCCACGTATCCTCTGGGTAGCAACCAAACACCCGTTTGGGAGCGAGCTAAAGTGAGAAGGCGTAAAACTTCGCGTGCGCTGGGTTTGGGTCCCGCCACGTTAAAACCCCGCCCAATGAAAA
>NW_016160313.1:23110-66709 GCF_001687245.7 Rhagoletis zephyria
AATGCAATGTTGGAGCTTGGTTTCGTTATATGAAATCAGATAAGTCAAGAAGCTCTCTGTGCGCAAAGTTGTTCATTAGCTCTGTAAATTTGCTAAATATGTCCGGATAACAGTTTTCAAAACAAAAGAGCAAGTGTGCAATACAAACAAGGCAGTCACATATCTTGATGGGTATTTGGCCAAGATTCTCATCTAACTTGTCTAGTGAGTCCAGATGTTGTCATACTTGGTAACTTGCTTATACCGCCGAGGGTTTATCGCTGTTAGAAGTTGTTTGTATATTATTTGGATATTTCGTGAACCTGCCAAGGGGTAGCTACGGCTCTATATTGTAATAAATTTAGAGAACATAAACCCATCCAAGCCATAAATAGCATATTTAAGTAAGCAAGCTTTTGGTATAAGTTGAGCAACCTTTGTTTTTTAAGAAAAAGGGATTATCCTTTCATTTATGTACGAAAATTTCAACCACGGCGACAACTGAATTAACAAAATTTAATAAAATGTGGGAAAATTGCAATTCACCTAAATATCCCTCTCACGCCGATTACAATTAAATTCAAAGAGCAACACTGGTCAATGCTGCTCACTCAAATAGAATTGCAATGGATTACATTTTCATCGAACACGCAACAAGTTGTATTTTGTTTGAAGCTATAACAACAAACACATTTGCAAACACCTGTTTGTTGGCGGCATGCACATATTGCATGTTGCAATTTGTAAGTGTTAAAAAAAAAAGAGTAATAAAATTGGAAAACAAAAAAGACTAATAAAAATTTGCAATTAAAAAAGGTGGGAGTAAAAATTTTTATTTTTCAGGTTTGAGGCGAAAAATATCGAATAATATGTATATATGTACTTACTTGGTTGCTTAAACGAGGAGTATTTATGTACGTTAGTAGGTATATGTTATGTAGTTATGTAATTATGTTATTATTGCCGCTTCAGGATATTTAAAATTTTATTATACCCATTTCGGGGGCAATGTAATTTTCGTCTGCGTCTAAGAAAAAGGAAAGTACACAATTTTATTAAGGAAGTAATCGAGGGCGGTTGTTTATAGAAAAGTTTAATGCCCACTAAATGACTTTATATGGAATTAATAGGAAGAAATATTGAAAAAAAATTTATTGACAAAGTTGGATATTAAAAAATAATTGTGTCATTAAGTTCAAAAAAATAATCATTGAGTTCATTTCCACATACAATTTTTCAAAAGGCATCAATTTTTTGTCATTTCAATGCCCAGTGGAAATTCCGCAAAAGTTTTGCATTCAAAAGCTATTTACGCCTACATTTACTTCTTTTGAGCTTTTTTGTGAATGCTTAACGATCCAACGAAAAAGTATTCATAAATTAGTATATAAATTTATTTAGACCTTAAAATGAGGATTATAATAAAAAGCTAATCAAAAGACTGTGTGGTACTCGAATTTGGTGTAAACGTTTTGGCAGTCTGATTGATTGACTGGTATTGATTGGAAGACATCTCTTTTGCAAATTTAGTGCCAAAAAAAAAAAACTTTTGATGAAAGATGTTTTCCAAAATTCTAACTAATTATTAACTTATGTCGCACCAAAATTGGCATACAAAATAGTTTTCATTAAAGTTGTCGAACTGGTTTTTTCGCTTGAGCGCCTTAATTCGAATTCTTGCAGTAGCGTTTTTGTCCATTTAGCCAAGAGCCGTCGGCCAGCACAGCTCACCAAATATGGGCGTACATAAATAAGATACAAAACTACACATGAATGTACCAATCATAGCTGTCTGTCCGGTACATTTCTATGCAGCACCACTAGTGGGTGATTATATAATACAAAATAGTCTTTAAGACGCTTTTAATTTCGCACAGCAAAACTGCTGACAGCAAAATGTTAATACAAGAAACATTTTTGTAGGCGTTGCGGACATTTGTCTATGAACGATTTTTCGCGCATTTTGACACTAACTATTATTAAACATTTGATCCGCTTTTAATGTTACACCGAATTGGTGAACATTAAGCTGGATTTAGGCAGTATTATATGCTAAATAACAACAAAAAAAAAATGAAGCTAGTTGTGGCGCTCACAATGCCTACTGCCATAACTAAACTACCTAAATCTCAAATGCCAGACTCGAATTTATGTACATACATATGTATGTATGTATACATGTGTGGCATGTGTAAATATAATCCCTGGATATACAGAAGTAAATAGCATAAAATAATGCTATAAATCAGCATTGGCTGTCCCACTAATTAGTGGTTGTTGTTATTAATATGTTTATTAATTTGCATTTAAGTGGTCCGATATTTTTTTCCCCTTTCATTGTTGACTGGCGTATTGGACACTAACAACGTTGTAGAAAAGTCGTTCACTCTATAATTAGCAGCTTCAAGTAGCTAATAAGCGTTTTCACTATTTAACTAGCAGCTCTTGGAGAAGGTAGATAATTCATAAAGACAAGGGTATGTAAAGTTATTAATTGATTCGAAAAGATTAATGGATATTCATATTCTCCAAGAGTTTGCTATGTCTCGAATAAATTAAGACAATATTAAATATTAATATTTAATAAGATTATGATATCTAGAGCAGCGTTGTGTTTTTCTTTCATAGCAATAACATGGTCATAATTACCAGGCTTAGCTTAAATTGTAATATTTGTGTTTTTTTCGTAACAGAATTGAAATCACAGATTTGCTGCTGCCCACAAGCCCGTGTCGACTTTAAAATCGCCATTTAATTGACTCCAGTGTACTTATGGTATCGTTGTTTTTATCGACTTTGTTTTAATTTCAAAATTGTTGTCAAATGTTCGTAGGTACATACAGTCAGTCAATAAAGTTTAGGTACAGCGAATTTTTTACAATACGGGCCACCATTTTTTTAATATTTTATTTTTCGCAAATTTTTTATAAAAATATGGTTAATTCTACAACAAAAACTCCAAAAGCAAAGTTCCAAACCTAGTGCAAAATTAAAGAAAAGTCGGCAAAATTTCATTCAAATATTGCACTTTTTATTTACGCTCTCTAGAAAAAAGTTGAGTATGCAGTTTTTTAGCCCATTCAATTTTACTATAACAAAGTGCAAGTTTGTGGTGGCTAGGACTTACCATTGATTTTTAGGAATTTTTTTTGGTGAAGGTGTCGCTCATTTTCTCCATATAAAATAATGTTTGATAATTTTTTTATATGGAAAAAATGTGCGACACCTTCAACAAAAAAATTTCCCAAAAATCAATGGTAAGTCATAGCTTCCTCATATTTACACTTTATTATACTAAAATTGAATTAGCTAAAAAACTGCATACTCAAATTTTTTCTAGAGATCGTAATTAAAAAGTGCAATATTCGAATGGAATTTTGCAGAATTTTCTTTAATTTTGCACAAGGTTTGGAACTTTGCCTTTTGGGGTTTTTGTTCTAGAATTAACCATATTTTTATAAAAAATTAGCGAAAAATAAAATATTTAAAAAATAGTGGCCCGTATTGTAAAAAACTCACTGTACCTAAACTTTATTGACTGACTGTATGCATGGACATATGTACATTAGAGTGGTCCAAAAAAATTAAGTCGGAATTTTAATGCCGCCACCCCTAGGATTGTTCTATACCCAAAAAAATATACCCTTATTTCTTTATTTTGAAATCAAAAAATAGTTTCGCGAGTGCTCAAAGCGCTCAAAATTTTCCATGTATTTTATATCAATATTTTTCGATCGGAAAACTCTGATTCTCTTCAGGAGACTTCCAGCAATAATACCCAATTATTTATTTAACCATATTTTAATATTAAAGATTTTTTATTGGTCCCCCCACTGCATTTTCTGGCGGTGTTGGCTAATGTGACCAACTATTTCATAGCTCAAAGAAGTACAGGTTAGGTTGGGCTAAGTTAACGCCGCGAGCCGATTACGAAATTTCGAATGCGGCTAATTTCGATCGATGACAGCTCAATATTTGTTCAGAAGTGCGAGCCAAAATGCTTCCATCTTAGCCTCACGAAGGCTGGACAGTCTAAAAGATGGTGGAGCTGATGGCACTTCATCTTCCTCTTGACAGCTGATACAAAAGGATCAGTCGAAATTCCTAGTCTCACCGCATGATTACCAACCGCACAATATCCTGTCGGAACCCCCATCACTAGCCCTTGAGAGATAACGTTTTTTAAAGTGCCCTATAAAAATATTTGCTGCAGGAGAGAAACGTCTTCTTTTCATTTTTTATGTGGAGTGGTCCTATTGGCTCTGCACTAAGTGCAGAGGCTCCCCCACTCCGCCGCGACAGTTCCACCACGAAGTAAGCTTATTAGGTTGGTTTCAACCCCTATATTAAGAATATACTTGACTATTGCCTCTGGAGTGACATTGTTAAAGGCTCCTTCGATATCGGCCACTACTGCATAATCTTCATGCGTGAAGGCTTGCCCTAAGCACTTTAGCAATGTATGCAGGGCGGTATTCTCCGACCTTTTATTGCAATAGGCATATTGAGCTCTTGAAAGACAGTCACAAGAAACCGAGTTTCTCAGGTACAGGTCTATCAGTCTCTCCAGCGTTTTTAGCAAAAACGAAGAGTCTGATAGGCCTAGAATCCCTAGGGGAAACATAAGAGCCTTTTCCGGTCCTCGGGATGAACGCAAAACTGACCACCCTCCAAACCTTGGGGATTTACCCAGTCCTCACGCAGTTCGCATAAATAGGATCAAACCAATTACACGACAACTTCAGAGCCTTTGGCAGCTTCGCAGGTATGATGTCATTGGTCTCCGGCGACTTTAATGGCTTGAACGAATTTATCGCCTAGGCCCTGTGACGATCGTCCAAAAGATCGGAGAAGTACAGGACCTGGGAGGAGATTCTGTTACCAGTTAGCGATGATTTTCCAATCGCTATCGTACATTTTGACGCAAAAACATTTAAATCCTAGCGATCCGAAAATTGTCGCTAACTGGTTACAGAATCTCCCTCCTGAAGTACAATATATCGCAAAGAAGTACATTTGACTGTACTTCGAAGTACAAAGTACAAGAGCGAAAAAAGAAGTACTGCACTTCCGAAAGAAGTACGGTTGGTCATATTAGTGCTGGCGGACCTATAAAATATAGTTACCATGAAAAAATTGTTAAAGAAACAAGAAATGTTGAAGGATCCCGGCGGCCGGAGTGAACGACAATACATGGCGAGGAAATTTCTCTCCCTCGCAAGATGGCTGAATAAGAATTGACTATAGTCGAGCACCTGTAGCTGCATGCGCCAAAGCCCGACTAAATCCCCAAGGTACCCCATTTTTTGAAGAACGAGAATCTAAAAAACAGGTAACCTTTGTGTTATTTAGCTTTATTTTCACTGTTGGAAACTATATCAAGCTGGTTGCTTTTGGATATAATTCATTGACTTATAGCGTTTTCTTTTCTCGAAAAAAGGCTGCACTTATTCTGTCTTGTGTTAGCGCTGTCACATTTTCATGTTCTTTTCTCAGCAGGTTGCGCTCTGATCCGGCGAAAGTGCTGCCTTTTCTGCCCTCAAATAAACGTGAGGCTGAGATTTGCATGGTTGATTTTTAATTTAATCTTGTAAAAATGCAATTATTTTCCCAATCAGAAATAAGTGTTTTGCTTTAAAATTGTTAAAGACTTACAGGCCAAGTGAATAATTCAGCTTTATTAAGTTCTATAAATAAATTGTGATGGAGTAGTATATTTTCTGTTTCATTCTCACATAAAGAGCGCAACATTTTCTCAGGTTTCAGGGCAACGCAAAGCAAGAGTTCTCATATAAAAGGGCAGAACTTTTTTTGAGAAAAGAAAACGCTATTATACTTGAAGCCTCAAAAAAAATTTGGATCAATTTGCTGCATAACTTTTGAATTATAGGTGTTTAAATTTAAAAAAATAATGAAAACAAGTCAATTTTTTATGTAATTTTTAAGAGGGGCACAATTAATTATGTCATAAATTTTGAAGCACAACATATTCTGATTTGAAATTAAATGGGCATTTAGCACTTATGTGTACACTTCATATGTAGTAGGTAAGAAAAGTGTGCATTAAAAAATAACAAAATGGCAAGTAACTCCAAAGTCTGTAGCTCCACATTTCACAATTTTTAAAATTTTCGGTTTATTGCGTATAGGTTTTGAAGCCGTTAATTTTAAGAACTTTTTAAGTATGTATTGTATTCTACAAACAATTACGAATAATTTTATACCTTAGCAAGAGGTGTGCTTTCAGAATAAACTAACTTTTAAAGATAAAATATTCTGCGATCTTGATTTTTATTTCAAAAACACCTTAATTGAAGGCACATTTGGAAAATACGTCGAAACGATCTAAATCTTTCTATAACTGTTAGTCCTTATAAAATCACATATACCTGTAAAATGCTTCAAAAAATGTGTCTCTAGAAGTGTGTAAAAACCCTGATTTACTACTTTTAATGATGCTCCTTCTTTTATTCGGAATATTTCAAGAATGGTATCAAAGCAACTTTTTTCGACAAATGTTCTGATAGTTGCTCTTACTTAACTGGAGCCTTCTAAATTCAATGGCATCCTCAGTTTTACCCTATTGGCTCCACTTTTCAAGATAGCGGTACTTGAAACTTTGCTTAAATTTTAACTATTTTATAAAAAAGTCCCTGAGTTTTAAAGATATTTTACTAAAATTTTGCACATAACCGTTTCTTAATATTACCTTAACTATTCCATAAAATCATCGAAATCGGTTCACTAAAATATCTAGCTCCCATACAACTGATTGATCAGAGACGTGGTTTTGCCTTATAACTCCTCCAATTAAACAGGTTAAAATTTAGTATAGGTTCCATATAACATATAGCACGCATACAATTTATTATTCAGATATGAAGTTAGAGTTATAGCGCAAAAACTCATATCTGAGTAAGCAGTTGTATTGGAGCTATATTTCGATAATTTTAAGAACTAATTAAGGTAATATTAAAAAACTGTTATGTGCAAAATTTTAGTAAAATAACTTCAAAACTGAGGGAGTTATTTATAAAATAGTTAAAGTTTAATCCAATTTTCAAGTACCGTTATCTCGAAAACCGGAGCCAATCTGGTAAAACGGGGCATGCCATTGAATTTAGAACGTCCCAATTAAGTGAGTTCAACTTTCAGAATCTTTGCTTAAAGTTTACAACTTANCGTCATATGTATCTGCCACTTTTGTTATAAAAATTCAAAATATCATTCTTGTTAACGAGCTCACTGCCTTGTAGTAGAGTGCAGGGCCGCTACTTTTCACCACAAAAATATTAAATGACTTTGAAGGCGATCTCATGCTCCTTGAATTTCTTCAAATTTTCAAACAAACGATCAACAGCAGGCAGCCGATCAGGCATTGGGCAAGCAATTGACTTCCAGTTGATTAAACCTTTGACGTTTGATCGCCGTTAATTGCTTAATTTTCGAACTTGAAAGCTCAACGGCGGAAAACGGCTACAGCTGGGGCTTAGAATGGATGTAATTTTAAACCTCTTTCTAACGAGTAACTCATTAGGCTGGCACAAAGCAGCGGCTAAGCGTCTATTTCCACAAGTATTAGTTATGGAAAAGTATCTTAAATTACAGTTTCCTGAATGAAAAAGAAAAAACGCAAAGCTATTTTTTGTTGTTGTTTTTAAGAGGCTTGAGTACGCATGTAAGGCTATTACATTTTTTTTTTTGAACTATTATCTAATAGGCAACGACCGCCGTTTTGCCATCTAAGCACAGCTGCCACATGCAACTGGCTACAAGCCGAGGTCAACTGATAATTACATAGAATGTTTGCGATCATTTGTGTACTCTGTGCGTACATACATACATACATATGTGTGTATGTGTATGCAAGCAGCATTTATTGAAAAAATGCGTGTCGCTGGTAAGTGCATTACATCACCTCATCATCATTTAGTACCTCATACGAGCCAAAGTCAGAGTGAGTATTGTGTGGCATCAATGCGGCAGGCAGTTACTTTCCACGAGTATATTTTAAATGCAGTTACGGGAATGCACAAACGCAATTGCATACTCACACATACATACATATGTACCTATGTATAATATCTCTTTAATGCTTTCAAAGCATGACTGCAGTCATTCTTCTTCATCAAAGTCACAATGGAGCGCCAAAGCGTAGTCAAGTCAAGATATGGCGTAAAGGGGTTGGGAAAGGTGTAAAGGGAATTGCCTTTGGAGCTGTGAAGCGTCGTTGAGTGAGTGTATTGACTTTATTGATGGAAATTCTTTTGTGTCTTACTTACTTACTGACTTGCAAACAAACATACATACATATGTACATATTCTTGGTAGGTATGTATGATAGTATTGTTTTCTTTTTGCCTTTTTCAAACAACTGTCAACTTAGCTTTGTTTTCTACAAGCTCATTCTTATAGTTAAGAACTTTCGTATGCACGCACATATGTATGTACTTTACTTTCGGATTTGCCTTTTTTCATTCTTCAATACTTTGGCGCGTAGCCAAAGTACGTACCTCGCTCAGGCAAACACAATTACGTATACATATTTAAACATACAGTTTCGTTCATATCTATAGCATCCCATTTGAAAGTGATATTGTTTGCCACTTATGTTTATTTATCTATTTTTACCAATTCTCAATTAAAATACAGTACATTCTCATATATAAAACCCATATAGTCTCATAACCCATTACATTTTGTTCTAATAATGAACAAGTTTCAATTGGCTAAAAATTACTTTTTATTGTTTAGATTTCTTTATTATCGCACTTCCTTTCACATAACGAATAAACATAATTTTTTTTATATGGAAGAAAACCGCAACCATTCGTCAAAAAAATTCTAAAAAATCAGTGGTAATTTTTGGCCACCTCAAACTTGCACATTGTTGAAATAAAAGTGAATGAGCTATGAATCCGTTATATACAAGAAAATTCTTACGCTCCTGAGAGAAAAGTTTGAAATTTGTATGAAAGTTTAGTGAATTTTTGTAGTTTTCTACAAAGTTTTAAACTTGTGTTTGTATGGATTTTCTCATAGAATTAACTATATTTTAATTCAAAATTCTTTAAAAAAATAAATAAACCTAAGCAGCAAATAATGGGCCGTATGAATAAAAACTAAGCAATTGCGTTACCTTAAAATTTCATACCTTTTATTTACTTTATTTTTGTTTAAACAAATTGAGTAAAAGGTGTGAAATTTCAAGAAAAAGCAATTGCTTATTTTTATTCATACAGCCCAATATCACTTTGAAATAGGGTGCTATATATATGACCAATACTGTATGTTTGAATATACAAATATTTATGTACGTATCGTCGTCGTCTACGTCTTCGTTTGTAGGCAATTTGCCGTCCATACTACATAGCTCCCTGTTAACGAAAAAAGCGCTGCGCATCACCTGAATGCATTTTGCGTACTTTTACCGCACACACATACAATTAGGCAAAAAAGTCTTTACATAAGTGCATTTAGGTATGTATGTATACGTATGTAAATATGTAACTACATTAGACCGTACCAACTTACACAGCAAACAAAAAAAGTTTGCCGTACACACCTTAGTACTGTAAGGTATACATATTTGTAAGGCAATTAAAAAAAAACATCTCCTTAGCAAAAATTTAATGATTTTTTAATGGCATTTTTCTTCTCGAGACAAAGACATTCATATAATATACTTTAATATCCGACTATAAATGCCGAAGATATGACGCAAACTAAAAAAAGCGACACCACCCGGTCGGCAATAAAAAAGTTTTCGAAATTTTCTCCTCTATAAAAAAATCACAAAAAATTATACAACACAATTGATTTTCTTTCGAAATTGCCTTGCAAAAATACTCAGCGGTGTGCGGCGAACTTTTTTTACTGATACGGTCTAATGTACATGCATACATACGCATATGAGCACGGCTGTGTGACCAGTACGCATTTGCCATATTCACCAGCCCAGCCAGTTGTAGCTTCAGTCGGTTGATTTACTACAGTCACTTCAATAAGATTCGCTGAAATGCTGTTATTTGCAATATTACTCATAAATGCACCGCGCACACATAGTTCATCGTGTACACTCTCAATTACATATCTATATTTGAATACATAATTAGATACATACATATGTATGTATGTATGTATGTATGTATATGCATTAGGGTGGTTCTTAAAGTCAAATGAAAGGTTTTTTTCAGTATCATCCCTTTACTCGGTAACAACACTGTCATTGGTATCATATATACATTTTGGGCCCCACTGGAGACGGTTAAGGCATGTCACACAGAGGGCAAAGTTCAGATTCCTCTATGGAGACTCAAACAATTTAAATTTATTTTTTTTTCATTAATAACCAAAATCGATACAACCATAATCGAAGATAATACACATACATTTTGGTCCCTATTGGAGTCGATTAAGGCGCATCGCAAAGGGGTCAAAAGCCAAAATTAAAAATATGTTTTTTAATTTAATGCCAAAAATTGATACTACTAAAGTCGAGGATATCACATATAAATTTTAGTCTCGATTAAAGTCGGGTAAGACGTCGTCATAGGGTAATCTGACCTTTGCCCCCTGTGCGACACGCCTTAACCGACTTCAGTCGGGTCTAAAATGTATATGTGATATCTACGACTATAGTAGCATCGAGGTAAAGGTTGGGGCTTAAGAAATCTGATGTAAAAATTTGCATCCTACATTTAAGGACGACACTAATGTACATATGTACACCTTAGGTAATGGCTTACAACGAACACGTGGTCACTCACATACGACTCATATAGGCTGAGTCGCGAAAAAATTTATAATTACCCGCCCTAGATTAAAAGCTTACTTCGAGAGCGTTGGGTCTTCAGCTATGCAACGAAATAATAGTGGCCTTGTTTTCAGTGGTCCCGGCGGCTGTGAAAAACTCTCGGGTTGTTTGAAGACCCGTTCTAGCCAGATAGGCAAGGGGAAAAGAACAAAAATAGGGCTCTCTCCCAACTTCCGATTTACCACTTTACACGGAGCATGAAAGGGTCTTACGATGCACATATTATATGCAGACTTTAACGATTTTGTTCGAGAGACAATAACTACTTTTACAGAGTTTCTCCCAGTGATTGCCTCGGCAGGCAATGGCAAACCTCCGAGTGCATTTCTGCCATGAAAAACAGCTTCTCATAAAAATACAATCGCCGTTCGGAGTCGGCGTAAAACTGTAGGTCCCTCCGCTTTGTGTGACAACATCAAGGCGCACACCACAAGTCGGAGGAGAAGCTCGGCCAAACACTAACATATGTGTAAGCGCCAATCTATTATTATTATAAAGAGACTGATGGAACTTCGAAGTAACTTTGATTTCCTACTTTCTGTCTTATAAAACATATCGTTACCTTAATATAGAAAAGCCCTAACTTATTCTCGTACAATTTGTATGTACATATATGTAGCTTTCAAATCATTTAAGTATGTGTGTCCAAATACAAACGCATGATTCTACACACATATGAATTAGAAGAAGTACATGTGGCTCACCCGTGCGTCCCTTCATATTTCAGTTGGTTTGTTGATATTTCGTATTCGTGTTGCGCTTATGTTGCATGCAAACGGTTATTATGCAAATTTTGCAAAAATTCTTAAATACCAACTGTCTATAGAATTGATTAGTGTCAGCGTTTTATTTTTCTATACAAAATATGTTCATTTCGCATCAAGTCACGAGCTGCTGGCCTAGTCAGCTTGTCGCCTATAAGAAGGAATGCATATATGTATATAAATTTGTATACATATGTATGTACATNACTCCCCTCCACTTAACCCATTCCAACTAATGTTATTTTAGCTCATTCAACTTACATAAACTATCCTTAATTTTATCGGTTGAATTTCAACCGCTGGGCGAACACTAGTGTATATAAATTTGTATACATATGTATGTACAAATGTTTGCAGTTTGATTTTTTTTTATAAATTTAATACATCTAACAAATTTGATTCAAGAATCGTTCGTTGAAATCCTCCGAATGTACTATAGATCACTCGCTTCCAGAGCCTAGTAAAGACCCAAGTAACCCAAATTAACTCCAAAAATTTTTGTTTGATTTTAATTGTGAATCGAGGGATAAATAAACAAACCCAGATGTAAAATAAAAACCACTCCAATGTAAAACAAAAAGGTTTTTTTTCAAAAAAGTTGTCATATCTAATATATAAAAATCTCGTGTCACGGTGTTAGTGGTCGGACTCCTCCAAAACGGCTTGACCGATCTTTATGAAAATTATTTGTGCATANCCACTCCAATGTAAAACAAAAAGGTTTTTTTTCAAAAAAGTTGTCATATCTAATATATAAAAATCTCGTGTCACGGTGTTAGTGGTCGGACTCCTCCAAAACGGCTTGATCGATCTTTATGAAAATTATTTGTGCATAAATGGTAGGTGTGAGAATCGGATGTAAAGTATATTTCATACCGCTAGGTGCAGGGGGCGTGGCACCTCCCATACAAACCGAATATTTCATACCGAATATCTCTGGAAGTGTTCATGGTAGAGTACTGGAACTTGGTATGGAGATATATGAAATAAATCACATGGTCATGAAGAAAAATTAGGGCTATTAGAAAAAAGGGCGTGTCACCTCCCATACAAATCTAATTTTTCATACTGCTTAACTTTGGAAGCGCTCATGGCAGAGTACTCAAGCATGGTATAGAGATATATGAAATCAATCCCATACTCTTAGAGAGAATTGTGGCTATTTTATGTGGCGTGGTGCCTTTCAAACGCACTGAAGCTATTACGAATCTTTGTATGCACATATACTCTTGACAACCACCAAACCATAATATTAGAAGATACAGGCGTCACTGAAAATCATGAACGTGAACTGTTGGTGAAAATGTTGGACCAAAATATTTCAATACAAAAAAATTATTTTGAGCGGGACGAAGTTCGCCGGGTCTGCTAGTGTCTGCATACAAAATTTGTTAATTTTACAATTTTTTTCCATAAAAAAACCCAAAAAGTCATCATTGCTATTAAAATCAAAATAAACTAAAAATTTTTTACAATAAAATTATTTTTACTGATGTGTTGTAGTTTTATTTTTTTTTAATATTTCTTTTTCTCTCAGCATTTTTCGTGATAACGTCAAAAAACATTTTTTTTTTAAATGTTAAATATTTTTGCTAAAATTTTATGATAAAATTGTAAAAACATATGATATGTGTGGAGAACTGTTTGGGAAACATGCTTGGGCCTGAAAGCGTTAAATCTCAAATGTACCTAGCCCACTGTGTAGAGTAATGTCTTTGTAAGAGCATGCTTGATAAGGAGTTGTGGCAATCTCCGAAAAAGCGGCTATTTTTTAACCGACTTCCAAAAAAGGAGGAGGTTATCAGTTCGTCGGAATATTTTATTTATATTTTTTTTATATTTTTTTTTTCATGTATGTTACCGCATAACTGGACCACGTCAACCGATTTCGATAATTCTTTTTGCATCGGAAAGGTAGTGTCTCAAAGGTGGTCCCATACTAATCTGGTTAAGATCCGATCATGATATATACATATATATATATATATTTTATATGAGAGTTGAAGTCGGTTTTTTTTTGCTAAAAATTACTTGTTCTTATTTATTGTTGTTTTTCGGCAAAAAGGTTTACCAGTATTGGCATAAATAGGTAGGTATGTAGTTATTTATTTATTAAAATCAATCTCTTACACATCTAAGACAAAGTCTTTTATAGTGCATCGAACGTAATGCTAGTTAAAACAATTTTTATGATATAATCAACTAAATTTAAAACTAAAATTAAGTTACATACAATATAAATGTATACAGAAATTGTTAGAAAAAAATAGTGAAAGAGAGAGAGGGAGAGAAGAAAAAGGAAACTTTAATGGAAGAAAGTTGGGAATAGGGAGCATTAACAATCTAAATTCAAGAACACATGCCATGAGCCACCTAAGCTGCTGTAAGTAAGTACAAAGAGGTGAGTAGTTAAATATTTACACACTTTTTATCAAGATATGTACATATGTACGTATATACATACGTAGAGATATTCTAAGCAAACAAATGTGTTTAACGAATATTTCATCAAACATTGATTAATTAGCCTAACAGTACACAGCTACTGTAATTCACATAAATTACAAAAACTCGAAAATGAATGACTATACGAAAAATAAATGTGTATGCACATTAGATCGTATCTATCGTTGTAAGGCAATTTCAAAAAAAAAAATATTTTACCGAACGTAGTGGTCGCCATTAAATATTTTTCGTTTTATTTTCCCCACTTTTAGACGGATCTTAAAATATGATAAATCGTGGAGATAATTTTTTCCCGCCAGATCTTAGTTTCTACTGCCCTTACATATGACTCTAATGTCAATAAATTAAATCTCGCCAAAAATCATTAAACTTTTGCCAAAGAAGTATTTTTTTGATGTAGAACAATCCTAGGAGTAGGAGCATCAAAATTCCGGCTTTACTTTTTTCACATTCACTTTTTCACCACCCCAATGTAGATTGCATTAAATTGCCTCCCAAAATCATATTTAACATTTATACACTGCATTTAATTAAGTAGTTTTTTTAAATAAACCCTAATTTACAAGAATGGAAAAGTAGTACATATATACAAAAAATCAAGTAAATGCATTTTAATTAATAAAAAGAAAATATCTTGCCTACTAAGCGAAAGCGTGGTTTTCCAAAAACAGCACTAAAAAAACAAGAAAAAAACAAAACATTCAAAAGAGTTATAAATAAATAAATAAAATATTGACAGCAGCCCCACGCAGCCGTACATTTTAAGCGTGACCTCTTTCTTTTTTTCAAAACGGGCCACACGCACGCATCGTCGTTACTGACACAGTTCATCAATGCAACCAAACATATCATCATAATGATTAGTAGCCATGCAACAACAGAAATAACAATAGCAACAATAACAACAACTCTGTCGGCAATATCAACAATCTCATTACCACTCCTTCACTACCAATTTCCCTATTAGAGATTCATAACCTTACCTCCAACAAAAATAAATAGTTATAACAATGACATTATTGCCACCACAACCATACGAACAGCCACAACAACAACAACAACAGCGTCTACTTTATACTCATCGGCAACGAACGAAAATATCGATTTATACGCTTTACACCTCGTTGATTTTCATTGGCTTTGATCTATTCTGGTAAGCGTTGTGCAAGTCGCACAGGTGCCACCACTAATACAAGCGTACATATATTTAGGTGCATGCATACATACATACATATATAGTACGTGCGCTACAATAATAAATACAAACACACACATATCGGCAGAGTTAGCCATTTAAATTTAAAGTTGGCCATCATCAGCTGACCTTCCGCCGCGCTTGCTGCTGCTTTGTATGTGGTAAGATATCGCTGCACCTCTCCTCTTGTTGGCACCTGTTGTTGATGTTGCTGGCGAGCATTTTATGCTGCAAATGTGTTTGTTTGAGTTTTGTCGTTGGTTTTTGTTGTTTGTTGGCTCAATATTTGTACCCCGCTTTTATGTTGATACCCTGCAGGGAAACCGCGAACTAGTGAATTAAATTTCTAGTTCCGCACTGGATCTTTATAGCCAAAAACGAACCAATCCAATTGTAACTAAATCTCCACCAGTTCGAAATCAGCGAAATTTGGTACTTTTAATAAACTATTTTATTTCACATTTTTCATTAGAAATCTACAATCGAAAAAGAGATGAAGCAAGGGCTTGTTTACTTTACACAGATATGTGTTTGGCGGCATTTTCGTTCAAATAAGCTTTCATTATGCACTTCGCAGATGCTTTTTCATACTTTGGTAATACAAAACCAAAAATTTGTGTTAACATTTTAACATCGTTTGACCGTCTGGAATCTAACCAATAAGAGCAAGCACCTCAGCAAACTCAGCTACAGCCAATGGCATGTAAACGTACATTTCTTACAATCATCCAAACAAATTTAATTTTTGAAACACACATTTCTTTCAAAATAATTTAAAATCGCACACATGGAAGAACCGCAAAGATTGAAAAATCATGATCTTCTTTCATTCGTCTGTCGATTTTAGAACTCGTTTGGAAGTATAGAATTTAGACTAGTTCGGAAGTATGGAAAAATGGATGCAGCAGGGGGCAATTGACACTTTCTAGGGCATCGCCATGTTAAATTCTCCAGTTATTTGCATGCAAAAGAGATTTATCGCGAACCAGTACTGGGTCTAAATACACTAGAAGCGCGCCGGTTCAGAACTAGAGATTTTCCCAGCAGGGTATTGAGCTGATCATGTATGTGTGTGTGTATTGCACAGCGTAGAAGTGGTGGATTTTAAAGTGCAAACGGTTTAATGCGGGCCTAAAGGTATGCTATGATTTAAGAGATTTTGCAAGATTTCTGGATATGTGAGTGTGAAACCATGCAGAGGAAACGGAAACCAAATGAATTTGTGCATGGGAATATGTTTGTGTCAGCTTGTTATTATTAAGCATTGCAATTTTCACAATAAAAAATTGTCTTTCCTAATCAAATCAAGCAAATAACTTCAAGTTTTGTGCCTAAACGGTTCAGTTCCGCGGCTCTTATTATCCTCTCCAACATCAGATTAAATAAATCACACGAAAGGGAGGCACCTTGTCTGAAACCTCGTTTGCTAGCAAACGGCTTGGGGAGATCTTTCCCAATTCTGACGGTGCAGGTGGCATTGCTCAACGTCATTTTAGACAGTCATATTAGTTTCGCGCCGATACCAAATTCAGATATCGCGCTGTCGAAAGCGGCTTTGAAATCGACAAATGGATGGTGTGTGTCAATCCTATTCTTGCGGGTCTTTTCCAAGATTTGGCTTATTGTGAATGCCTGTTCTATGGTGGATATTTCAGGTTAAAGCCACACTGACAAGGACCAATCAGTTCGTTCGTACACTCGATAGGACCTTGTAACCGATGCTTAGAAAGCTGATCCGTCGGTAGTTGGCCAATATGGCGGGGTCGCCTTTATTCTGGATTGGGCAGAGCACACTTAAATACGAGTCGCCGGACATGAGTCCACTGAACAAATGCTGCATAAGAGTACTGTAATAGCTCGGCTGGCAGGCCACCAGCTCCAACAGCTTTGTTGCTTTTCAGCCACGTAATTGCTATTCATACGTCGTCATATTCAGGCGGTGGGACATCGACTCCATCGTCATTAACTGGCGGCTCAGGTTCTTCTTCTTCACTACTTTGAGAGCTCTTGCAATTCAATAGTCTCTGATAAGAATCTCTAAAGCTGTTCAGAAGTTTGTATAAGTTGAGACTGAGCCACGTGCAAGACGAAATAAACCCGAACTCTCGTGGCTACCAGACATTGGGATGCTGAAGTCCGAAACTGTAGCGTATGGCGAATCTTCGGCGACCGAAATCGACTGAGGACTAAGTATTGAGTTATATAAAGAATTTTATTATTAACGCTAGTGAAAAGCTTTTATCTGATGCTGACACCTCCAGAACAACCAAGTGTTTCCTGAGAAGGCCTGCGTTTTTTGGAAATCGTACACGGAAAATCAAAGTAAAACTGTTACAACCTTTTTCACAACAAAGTGGAGAATAAAGTTTTTTGCATATTTGAATCGTATTTGGACAGTTTTATTTATATGTAAGTATGTCTTAAGTTCCCATTAAATAAACGCAGCAAAAAATGCTTAGCAAGTTCCATTGGTAGCTGTAAGTTATAATCAACGATATTTTACTCTGGTTACACAAACAAATATTGGTGTACTTATGTATGTATAACCAAAAATCTCAAATCGGAACACATAAATCTCACAAAACTACGACAGCAACAACGCCAACAGCTTTTAAACGCACATACTTACATAATTACCACAAAATAAATTCAACTACACAACGATTTTCACACGCCGTTTTGCTATTGACAGTCATCTCAAGCCGAGCTCAACGCCAGCTTAGAACGAAGAGAGCACCGTGGAGAGCTGGTGAGAAGTGTCTGAAGTAGGTGTTGTGCCGCCCGCCAGGGTTGTTCTGCTGTCAAGCGGCCGCCAAAAATTGCACTTTAGAGCGCAATAAAAACTGTAACAAACAAGAGTTTTAAGAATAAGACAACTACAACGACAACAACAAAACCACCAGAAAATTTTGCTGCTAATACAACTATGCCAAGCATGGTTTGCCTGCCATTCTAGGTACCTCGTACACGCGTTCCACTAAACGTTGCAACATCATTTGCCGACCGGGCCAGCACAAGCAACTAGCAGTGACGTTTCAAAATTTAAATTGGTCAACACTCAAAGTGTGGCGCATCGATTTAATTAAAATCAAAATCAACAGCAGCCAAAAAAATTAGAGCTGTGGCAATAGGCAATGACTTGCCACATCAGTATGTAAGCGCAGCACATATAGACATTTAAGGTATGCGTATCATTTGGAAAAAATCACCATTAGCGCAGCACCGCCTTCGCTATATACACATGCAACTATGTATATGCGGCTTAGTTGATTGCACAATAGCTAGAGGCGTAATTTGTATGCGTAAATAAGAACAAAAATTAAAAAACGAAAAATTTACGGCCAAACAAGGCGTATATGCTATTTGGTACTTTGGCTAATTGGCCGCATATATGTACATATGTAAGCATGTATACATACATATGTGGCTACCAAAATCTGCAATATTGTAATGAAGTCCACAGCTACATATAAGTATACATAAGCACTTATTTAATTGGCTGCCATCTCATCAGCCATTTTTGGTAAAACTTGTGCCTTTATTAGGTTGCAGCAACGCCCAAAAATGTTGCACATTACCCACGGAGCGACATTGCAACGCAGTCGAATTGCACACACGGACACATATATATATACGCACACAAGGCATTCGCACAAAGCTTACGATTTGTTGGATCAACGGAATTTCAAACGGAACAGCTGACGAGTGATCTAGTTGTTGATACTATAGTTGTGGTTGTTGTTATTGTTGTTTATCTTTTTGGTATTACCAACCCGTAGACAGTCAAGTACGCTTTTAATACTTAATTAGTGTAGCATTGGAGAGTCGTCACTTTGTAGAGTTAAGCTTTTTTCGCTTTTTAATTTCTTATTGTGCCCCTGGGTATGTCTTTGAGTTGGCCGGCAGCGAGGCGGAAGGGGAGTAACAAACGAGTGTTTGCTTTTGCTTTTCAATGGCTACATAAAACATGTGTTGCCAATTAATTCAGCAGCTACTCGACTACTCGCTCGAATGCTGTTGATTTTGTTGTTGCTGTTGTTGTTGTTGTTGATGCACTAGTTGCCAATAGCTATGCGTGTATTGTTCTGCTAGCCATTTGGCATTTACAATTGACAACTTGCAACAGATGCACTTATGCATTTTTGATATTTGAATTAGCCGAGCACCTGTGCCGACAGTGGGGCAAAGAGGACAACAGATTGAAAATTAAGAATTATGGTAACTGGTTTAATGGATTAGGTACTTGAATAAAAAAAATTGGAGGCGATTGGCAGAGAAAGCTTTTGCTCTGCACGCGTCTATGAATGGAAAGCTTAAAAGAGATTTGCGTTCAAGGCGGTGCCCATCACCGGTTCAAAGAGTTAAATTAAAAAAAAAAATATATAATAAATTGAAAATGTTTTAAAATATAACTTTAAATGCATTTTTTTTTTTGATGAAAATAATATAACGTCAAATTTAGTTACTTAACTTTTATAAGAAAATAAAAAAATTGGTGGTTCAAATTTATTTAAAAAAATTGCTTTGGAAGATACTATGTAAATCAAAACTTTTATTAAAAATTAAAATTAAATTTTGGGAAGGAGTTACACATGTATGTAAGTCAAAAGACATTAAAATTTTTCTAAAAATGTAAAACCAATTTTTTTTGTGGGGAATTATATAAATTTAATGAAATATAGAAAAAATCCTATTTTTTAATTTATTGAAATATTTTTAATATTGGATCAAAAGTTATAGACTCATAGGAGTTGCCGCAGTCGCTCTCCTAGAAATATATGTTCAATATTTTTTTCTAAAACAAAAAAAAAATATTTGTCTTCACAGATTTTGGAAGTACTCAACAGACTTTTTAGTATGTTGTATACTGATAACTTCAAATCGTTCAAAGTTTGGGCTCTCCAAGTACATAAAATTACTTAAAAAAAAATATTTCGAAACCTACTTCCTTACTTTTTTTGATTTTTTATGCCAATAGAACGATTTTTATATCTGTTGGTAATTTTATTTTTTTAGAATAATTGATGTCTTCTGCAGTTAAGTTTTGAAGATCTTCAAATTATTTTAAGCGACTTAATTTGATGTGAAAATACAGCAAAATATTATGAAGAAAAAAACTTTCTGTTTTTTTCTAGTTTTTGCAGTGCATCTGAAGTTTGAAGTGATTTTTGAGTGCCGAAATGAACCTTTTACGAAAAAAAAAATTAATTAGATATTTTTTCTTGCCTCTTAACTAATTTCTTCTTCTTCTTATTTCNAAGATACTATGTAAATCAAAACTTTTATTAAAAATTAAAATTAAATTTTGCGAAGGAATTACATATGTATGTTAGTGAAAAGACATTAAAATTTTTCTAAAATTGTAAAACCAATTTTTTCGTGGGGAATTATATAAATTCAATGAAATATAGAAAAAATCCTATTTTTAATTTATTGAAATATTTTTAATATTGGATCAAAAGTTATAGACTCATAGGAGTTGCCGCAGTCGCTATCCTAGAAATATATGTTTAATATTTTTTTTTTAAATTAAAACAAAAAAAATATTTGTCTTCACAGATTTTGAAAGTACTCAACAGACTTTTTAGTATGTTGTATACTGATAACTTCAAATCGTTCAAAGTTTGGGCTCTCAAAGTACATAAAATTACTTTAAAAAAAAAATATTTTGAAACCTACTTCCTTACTTTTTATGATTTTTTATGGCAATAGAACGATTTTTATATCTGTTGGTAATCTAATTTTTTTAGAATAACTGATGTATTCTGCAATTAAGTTTTGAAGATCTTCAAATTATTTTAAGCGACTTAATTTGGTGTAAAAATACAACAAAATATTATGAAGAAAAAAACCTTCTGTTTTGTTTTTTTTTCTAGTTTTTGTTTTTAATGGCAGTGCGTTTAAATTCCTCATACTCAATTATTTAACGAATATTTCCAATGTATTTATTTTAAACACTGACGGAAAATTTTCCTCTAAATCCTTTTTAAGCAGAGACCGAGAACAAAAGGTACGTCGTTTTCGCAGTTTTGTTGACAAGAATGCTCCAAAACCAAAACCGAAATAAGAACAAAACTGTCGCGAACGTTGTAATTGGCAATTATATAAAAAAAATCCTTAGGAACGTTTCCAAGGAGAAAAAATTGCGAACAATACTTTTGGGAATATTTTAAAGAGAAGAAAATGGGAGCAATATTCTCTAGAACGTTTTGGCAAAGAACAAAATGAGAACAAAGTCTAAGGAACTTTCTCTCGAAGCACGATTTGGGAACTGACAGACCGAAACGGGAACAAATCTGCTCTGAATTATACGCGAAGAATAGAAGGGGGAACAAAATGATTCTCAAAGCATTAGATAAGTTGGAAATGCTTAAATATTAAAATTAATAAAAAAAATTTAAAGATTCTTATGCAAATAAAGTCAACGAAAGACTTAAGACACAAACTTTACTTGGGCAGAAAATTTAAAATTGCTCCATAAATGAGCAGTTCACCCTAACGATAAACGATCTGGAAGCTGAAATGATCCAGCTTTCCTCTGGCTTTGAATTAATAATCAAACGCTAAACACTTTTCTAAGTTTGAGTGCGGAAATGAACCTTTTACGAAAAAATAATTTAATTATATATTTTTTCTTGCCTCCTAACTAATTAGTCTATTATTATTAATCTAGGCACAAAAATGCATTTCCAGAACATATATAAAGTTTACTTCATTTTAAAATTTAGATAGTATTTAAAATTAAAAGCATTCTTTCATTGCTCTACGCCCACTGCGCGTCTACTTTGTAACACTTCAAAAACTTACATTTTCAAAGCAAATAAATTTATGTATGGCAATTGAAATAATGCAACTCCAATAATAGCAATAGCAACAACAAAAAATAGCAAAGGAGCAACACCAGTTTATTGTCAATTGCATCGTAAAATCATAATTGAAAAATGTTGCAGCTATGTACAATAAAATGTTTGTGAATGTGTCAAAAACTTCATGGAGAGAGGTCTGGTCAAGCGGCTAGAGCAATATTATGCCAGCATCGAAGCAAATAATGGTGACAACTGNTTCGCCATCACCAACGCGTAAAGGTCCGTAAATCTTTCGCAGAATTTTTCCTTCGAAAACTCCAAGAGCCGCCTCATCAGACTAATTAGTCTATTATTATTAACCTATGCCCAAAAATATATATTCAGAACATATATAAAATTTACTTAATTTTAAAATTTAGATAGTATTTAAAATTAAAAACAATATTTTAACTGAAAATCGTGAGCATCATTTCATTGCTCTACGCCCACTGTGCGTCCACTTTGTAACACTTCAAAAACTTACATTTTCAATGCAAATATATGTATAGCAGTTGAAATAATGCAACTCCAATAATAGCAACATCAACAACAAAGAATACCAAAGCAGCAACACCAGTTTATTGTCAATTGCATCGTAAAATCATAATTGAAAAATGTTGCAGCTATGTACAATAAAATGTTTGTCAATGTGTCAAAAACTTCATGGAGAGAGGTCTGGGCAAGCGGCTAGAGCAATATTATGCCAGCATCGAAGCAAATAATGGCGACAACTATCACGCGCGTTACAATTCAACTGAGTTATTCAATCTTTTTTATAGTCCTTTGTTATTATTGTTCTTGTAATGATTGATGCAATTTTTTTTTGCACGCACGCACGCATTGCACGACTTTCAACGCTTTGAAGCTGTTGGTAGGTAACCATTCAAACACTCATTCGCTCCTATGCACCAGCAAAGACTAGCTGAAGGTTTGCGCTGCTGGCAATTCTTCAATTCTTGTCATTCACCTGCTGCGACATTTCATGCGCGCTGCTATGATTTCGTTTTGGAAATGTCGCACACTTTGGTGCACTTTTTATTGCCCGAATTTTCATTGACGCTGTTAGCCAGCGGCACCTGTTGCCAAGCGGCTCACCAGCAAACGGCCGACCGACCGACCGATCGTCCGGCCATCCATTAAAATTGCATTCACTGTCGCTGCTACGGCTGCTGCAACAAGTCCACACACTAAATAAGGTGGAAGCTGCCCGCTCGCCATTTTATGNTCACGCGCGTTACAATTCAACTGAGTTATTCAATCTTTTTTATAGTCCTTTGTTATTATTGTTCTTGTAATGATTGATGCAATTTTTTTTTGCACGCACGCACGCATTGCACGACTTTCAACGCTTTGAAGCTGTTGATCGGTAACCATTCAAACACTTATTCGCTCCTATGCACCAGCAAAGACTAGCTGAAGGTTTGCGCTGCTGGCAATTCTTCAATTCTTGTCATTCACCTGCTGCGACATTTCATGCGCGCTGCTATGATTTCGTTTTGGAAATGTCGCACACTTTGCTGCACTTTTTATTGCCCGAATTTTCGTTGACGCTGTTAGCCAGCGGCACCTGTTGCCAAGCGGCTCACCAGCAAACGGCCGACCGACCGACCGATCGTCCGGCCATCCATTAAAATTGCATTCACTGGTGGCTTNGTAATGATTGATGCAATTTTTTTTTGCACGCACGCACGCATTGCACGACTTTCAACGCTTTGAAGCTGTTGGTAGGTAACCATTCAAACACTCATTCGCTCCTATGCACCAGCAAAGACTAGCTGAAGGTTTGCGCTGCTGGCAATTCTTCAATTCTTGTCATTCACCTGCTGCGACATTTCATGCGCGCTGCTATGATTTCGTTTTGGAAATGTCGCACACTTTGCTGCACTTTTTATTGCCCGAATTTTCGTTGACGCTGTTAGCCAGCGGCACCTGTTGCCAAGCGGCTCACCAGCAAACGGCCGACCGACCGACCGATCGTCCGGCCATCCATTAAAATTGCATTCACTGTCGCTGCTACGGCTGCTGCAACAAGTCCACACACTAAATAAGGTGGAAGCTGCCCGCTCGCCATTTTATGCGATTGTTCATTGAATTCATGAAATCGCTTATTTATGGCTGTGACGCAAAGCGAGCGAGCATCAGAAGGCAAGTGCCAAAGCAAGGAACATATTAACCACGAAATGTCATTGCGCAATGACACCACTCGCTCTGTTTTATCGCTGTTGTCAACGCAGTCAACACAGTCACCTTGCGAATTGTTGTTTTTGTGGTGCACCACCTTGTGGGGTGGAAAGTAATTTGGCGATTTGGAACTGTAGCAACCAACGCGCTAGGTGCTTGGTGAGCACACCAGGGAGCTGCTTTTGATGCCTTCATAAGTTGGCGGCAGCCATTTTGGGTGGTCTGTTCTGCATTTTTGGGGTGCTAGTTGCCCCACAGCTGCCAAGACAGGCAAAAACGCGGTGCGATTGCACTTTGTCGGATTTTTATTTTAAATTAATTGGCCAACCGTAAAAAAAGGAATGAACTGCCATGTTTATTCAGAGAATTCGAAAATTATCCACCACGAAAATTATATGGGGATCAATTAATCGACTCTTAAGTTTCGGCATCCAAGTGTGAATGCGACACTGCATAATTTGAAATTTGGGCGAGTAATTTGAATGCAATTAGAAATGAAGGGCCAAATTTAAGTAAATTCGAATGAATTAGGAGCACTTTTTAGGAAATCCTTTGTAAAACTTTGTGCAAAGTGAAGCTGTGCTTGAAGAGTGGAATCTCGTGTTCTTTCTCCCTTTGATTTTATGAAAAAATGTTCTTAAACTTCCATTCAAAATTTACTTATCTTTATCCTTCGATACGCGATATACGCCTCTAGATCTTCTCCCATACAAAAGCTTGCTTCATTTCACACGCACACTTATGTAGGCACACAAAGCTTTATACGTTTTTAATTAAGTTGTAACCACAGAAATGTCAATTAAAAAAATTAGATTTAATTGCAAATTACATTAACAAAATTTAATGCTAATGACTATTTCACGCTCCATTTTTGTGTGTTATTTTATAACGTACATGCATATGTATGTGAGTACCGTCTTCAAAAGGGGCACAACTCTATATTACACGTTTGTCAGAAAATGTGAACAAGTATTTGTTAGCACGTGATAATCATATGGGCAAGGGAGACTTGAGAGTAGGTTTTTTTTTTAACAAATTATAAAAAAAAATTGCTCCAGCTTTTGCTTAAAGGTAAATAAAAGCTCTGTGTACGTTTTTAGCGCATCGTTTCAAAAATGCCAAACTCCGAGTTGTGCCTCTTTTGAAGACGGTGTGCGATATGTGAGTACATAAACTGCGCCTATTCTCATATATGTATGTATGTGTAAATGTTCTAAACTATACATATACATAAATATTTTATTTTGTGTAATTATCAACTAAAATTTGTCGTTGCCAAGGTGGCATACCCAAGCACCTGGGTAAAGTTGTCGTAGCTACCAAGCATCTGGCTTTAAAATTTTCACATTGTTGTTAAAAATATTTCAAACGCTTTTGGAATTAATTGCAGTAAACGCTTGTAAGAGTTTTACAAGTCACTTAGATGTTTGAACTGTGGGAAATATCAGAAATAGGAATTTTGCATTTTATTTTAGATTGACCTTTATATTTAACGGTTAATGCTAAGGACTGCAACTTATAATATTAACCGACTTAAAGTACCGTATTCTATAAGGAGATTCGATTTTTCTTTCTAAGAGGCTGAAAGCAAAATAAATTGCAGACATCGATGGCTTAAATTTTTTCCCTAGAAGCAGAGACGCTTTATACCTATTCGGCGCTGATAACAGTGGTTCATTGTAACATTCGAGAAGTTCAGAAGTATACACTGCAAAACCTAACTTGAGTAAATTTATACCACAGGCTTACATCCGCGTATTCTTACATAGCTGCTTACCTACACAGATATGTATTACACAGGACTGCGAGCCAATATCCTGATATACATATTTTCCCAGCATTCAATAAACAGTTGAATGTAGGTACCGAAACACCCGATAGCCTTAAATCGTAGTGAGGATCATAGATTTATTTAGATTTAAATAGAAGAAATTTATGTAAAATTAAATTAAGTTGCAGCCCCTAGACGATAACTCATACAGGCCTGGTCGCCGGCACGAAACCTGCTTAGCTTGTCGTTGATTCCGACTGTATAACTAGATATACAACCAATTTAATATACAATATTAATGCAGAGCTGCAAATCGCAGGCCTTCGTCACACAGTTCGTCTGACAGTTCGTGGAAAGTGCATTGATTAGTGCATCGTCGCCTCAGCTTAGCCAAGGTTGAGCAGTGCCCGAGGAAGCATTCGACGATGTTGACCTTTTCATCGGCTCTACAAAGGCAGCAGTTCAATCGCTGGAAAGCCCATTTTGCAGACTTGCAAACACCTACATATGGTTACAACTGCATGTTCCAAAATTCACATCTTCTTGGCCACAGTGATTTCAACTGGAGGTATTCCAGATACATAACCATCATTCGGTGTTCTTATAAACACTTTAAGAATAGTTGCATACATATTCAGCGAAACTCTTGCGCTGCATTTCAATATTTCGGGAAGTTTCCATAGGGATTAAAGTCAAAAGCATGGTTGCCACAATTGGTAACTTTTTACCAAAATTGGTAACTTTTAAACGGTTTGGTAACTTGTGTTTCATTTTGGTAACTTTTGCAACTAAATATCTATTTGCATTACTAGAAAGAAATGAATTATGTTTTACATTTGCGTAATTATAAAAGCTCTTCATGGCAGCACTACTGACACTTCTACAAAATTACATCGATAAAATTAGATTCATCTCATATTCGAATACTGGAAATATTTGAATTACAGTGCCAGCACCAAGCAAATTTTAACGATAAATTTTTAATTCTACCATCTCACATTTTTTTAAATCGTTTTGATTATTCCGGCACGAAAAAAAGTCGCGTGCTTTTTACTAGACTCACCTACCGACATGTATTTCAACCCACTGAATCCGAATCTGAGGTCCGTTGGACACGTACACTAAATTATGAAAAACCGAAAAAAGGCAAAAAAATTTGCAATTTTCGCAATTTACTCGAAATTTTGTACGAGTTAAATGGATGGTTAAAAGCACCCGCAACTTTTTTTTTGTGTACCGGTGCCATTATTCCGTGAGTTGCAGGTCCAAATAACGGCACATTCCGAACGAAAAACGATGCTGAAAATGGCACAACGCCGAAACCGATTTGTCTCCAAACCAAATTTGACAAGGGATGATGGAAAATCATTCCACATTATACCATACTCCTACCCTGTCGGAAACACCAACAACGAAAATGAGAATAACGGCACATGCAGTAATTAATTGATAGCAAAATATTTTCTATTAAAAAACAAATATTATAATTGTCAATGCCATTTTCAATCTTGATAATTTATCAAGAAAACAGATTTAAACTTCTGTGCTAGAACTGGGAGTTCTTGATAAATAATCAAAAATCGACAAATTATAAAAATATTTAATTTATTAAGTCACAGAAACTGGCTGTAAGTATATACACATTTGTTAAGAAATATAGCAGTTTTATTCAGTATTTTTTTTTTCTCAGTGAAGAAGTGAAGACTTTGGTAGTGAAGATTTGGTAACTTTTGGTAACTTTTCTTAAGTGATTTTGGTAGAAAAAAATGTTGGCGAGTGGCAACCATGGTCAAAAGCTTCCCCCTCCTTTAGTAGTGCACACAAAACCATCCGCACCCTAATTTAAATGCTTAGAAATCAAAATTATCATCTAGGAATAGACTTATATCCTCGCCAATGAAAATGTGAGAAGGCTGCAACTATGTATATCTCTTTATCTTTCTAACATTGAGGTCAAATAAACGAATGTGAGCGGCGTGTAAGGAAGACAACAACTTTGCTCAACGTGTTTTCAAGAAGGTAATGGTGTTTTCATCTATTTCAGAAAATTTTGCAAAATGTGTTTGATGTTATACCTTCTTCTCCTTGTCTAGCTCACATATTTTATAATATTGTCGTTTTAAGCAACCATCTGATTTTCAGCGCAACCATCTCCTCTGAAAAAGCTACAAAGGGCAGGGAATGTACTTTTTTGCCTTACAAGAAGTCTGGCTTTTTAAGAAACGAACACATAATTTTCTAACCGCTGCCTTTATTTTAGAATCAAACACGAAAAGAGGAAGGGGCAATGAATAGGTGACATTTCTTGGTGGCTTATAGCGGAAATTTTCCTCAAAGGGAACTTTTGAGCTTTCTACCAACAAACACCAACTTCAATTTATTCGAAAAATCAATAGATATGAGCTTGATTTGTAGACTTTAAATTTTGGATCTCGGTTTTTTACGATAATGCTGCCGTCATGTCATAGATATTTTTTGAAATGGTTATCGAAAATGATAACTCCTTCGATATTTTTTGGTTGTTGCCAAGTGGACATACTCGATATTGATAATTTTTTCGATATCATTATCGATACCTCTAGACAAATTATGATTATATTTATTTCTAACGATTTTATAAGGATAATTAATTCAATATTATTACCAGTATCGATCTAGATAAAAAAACTTCTAGCGTACTAATGTAAAAAAAAGTTTCCCGTGTAGGGGGAGGCTTCATTTCTTCGGCATATTGTTTCAATTCCGACCATTGCACCATGAAGAAATTAACGGTACTCCTACATTTTTACATAAGCATTGAAGTCGCTTCTGCTTAATAAATAATTACTTGTTTATTCTTCCCATTCGTTATTTATTTCAATTATATGTATCAAGATCGCTATTATTATTTTTATCGATACTTTTCCAAATAACTATCGACAACGATAATTTTGTCCTTATTGTTACTGAGATTGATAAATATTTCGGATTTTTCGGTATATGTATATACCGTTTGGGAATTCAGAATATACAGTGACTCAAACAAGTGACCACGTGTTTTGAATTTTTTTTTTAATATTTACGATATTTTTGAACTTAATTTTCTTTTTTGTTATACAAAAATATTGTCCAAGCTTTACCCAAAACCATATAGTAAAAATTTTCAAACATTATACGAAATTTCTAATTTTTTTTAATTTTTGGATTTTTGCAATTATAAGATGTATTCGCAACCAAATTTCAAAAAGTCAACGCCAGTTTTCATAAATTGCACTATATAAAAATCGCAAAAGCAGTCACCAAAAAAAAATTTGTTAAATCAACGCGATTTTTTAGCCAATGGAAACTTGCACCTCATTCGACTAAAATTAAAAGGGCCACAAAACTGCATAACCGGAAATGTTCTAAAGGTTAAGATAAATAAGTTTGAAATTTATAGGAAAACTTGTTGAAATTTCCAAAATTTTGCATACAGTTTGAAACTTTTATTTATATATGGGTTTGTTAAAGCTTGGACAATATTTTTATAGAAAAAACAAATATTTTTTTTTTTTAATATTGTGATTATCTAAAAAAATCAATATGTTGTCACTTATGTGAGTCACTGTATATTCTCAATTCGCATTCGTAGTCGCTATTTATTGGAAACTAATTTATTTCGTTTGAGAAATTCTGATTTTACAGACATTTGAATTTTAGTATAATTCTAAATTTTATTTCACCGTATCTTTGATTACGTTCCATATGAAACATGAAGCATGCTCTAGGAACCTGTATCCGCATATATGTTGATATGGTTTTCAAATATTTTTCGAAAAAGTAGCGCTAAAGTTAAACTACTTTTTGTGTATGCAATAAAAGACAAATCACTTTTAGATTTTGCAAAACTGCTCTCGGTTGAATAAAAGGTGTACAAAAAACCAGCATTATGAGTTACAGTATTGTACAACCGTCAAATCGATAAGTCTTTAAAATTTAGTAAAACCTGATTCTAAACTGATTGTGCTAAATAAGGTATAGAAGTGGATCATAATGACATACAAGCAAATGTCATAAATATTTTATAACTAATATGGCCTAGAATGTAAAATAATACCCATTTACAAATACGCATGTACACGCTTACACACACACACTTACAATCACATAGGCAATTAAGTATAATTGAAAGTAAGAACTTATAAAAAACTGGTTACACGGCGAACTCAAAATAACGCTCTGTTACAAATTTTATTGCACTAAGTTAAAAAATAAAAGAATTTTGTTTGAAACATTAAAATTTTGTAGTTTTTTTTTTGTTGTTGTTTGTCATTAAGTTCCCATCACTTCTTTAGCCTAACTCTAATCCCACACGATTAATTTGCACCATAATCATTACAGCTCACTCAAAACAAATCGCACGCAATTATCGGAGTATCAACGCATAAATACTTCATTTATTTATTACTTATCTTAGTTACGCGTAGTTGTTGGCAGCGATTACCAGCAACTGCCAGTGGCAAAAAAGTCGCACGCAAAAAAAGAGGCAGCGCAGCCGCAATTACCCGAACAATTGACTTCGTGATTTTTTCCTTCTTAGCCACCTTTTACTTTTGTTTTTTTGATTTTTCAGACACTTACAGTGGTGTGCTAAATTTATGAATTATGAGTGGTGCGATCGTTGTGCGTACTTTTTTGCTGCTTGTTGTTGTGTATATTTTTGTTGTAATTACGGTGACCGTTACAGTCGCTTGTCGTACAAATTCATTAGAGCTCTATGCTGTGGCGCCTAAAACGCGTCCGCAAACACCTGCACTTCACTTCTGCATGTGTGCGAAAAAGTCGCAGTGCAAGTGACGCCAACCTGGCTGCTAAAGCGCGTTGTGGCACACACAATGCGCTTGTGGCATAATACAGCAGCCCGTCACCATCTAAATATGCACAACAGAGTGAGGTCGACGGTGGCGTGTTGACGAGACATTTTACGTTGCTCCCTTGGGAGCCTATTGTACTCGCACAAAGTGTGTTACATTTTTTTTTTTTTCGCTACATTAAAAGCCTTCATAAATTATAAAGTACTTATAGCTTGAATTCATTTTCGTCGAAGAAAATTCTGTTGGATAATTAATTCTCGCTGCATTAGAATGACTGAATAACCATTTTTGGTGTTAAACATGATTTTGAAATTTTTGTCATGGCTGCATGGCGCTGCACCACTTACACCAATGACAAGCGGCGCAATTTAATGCAAGTAAATTCAATTCAATTCAGTTCATTTCAATTTCCACTCTACGCTGTATTGCAAATGTAATTGCATTGTTTTCTTTTTCTTTTTTTTTCTTTTATGAAAACGCCTAAAAAGCGTCCACACACCCAAATTTGGCTATGCACCGCAAAATCCTTTCGATTTTCGATGCGTGTTGCAATTTTTTAAATGCCTCGAAAAAACTAAAATTGTTTGTCCACCAAACATTTTCATTTTATTTCTTCGTAGTTTGTGATTGCATGATTTTCCTTTTAATTCTGCCAGCAAACTGAGTCATTTTATTGCGTTAGGCGTTTTCGCTGTATTCGCACTAGGCACTGAGAAAAATTACGGCACAGCAGCTGCACATTTAATGGCCCACTTAATTATGCTATTCTCTGAGGTAACATTTATGTATCACGAGAAAGAGGCAAAGAGACTATTCTACAGATAATCAGCTATTCAGTCCCACAGATATATAGCCACGACGAATGCAAAAGGAGAAGCAAAAAAACATGGAAAGTGCTTAAAGAAGCCAATTAATCTCGTATTTTTTAAGTTACGCTTATGCATTTCGATATGGAAGTGTGTTTTGGTGATAGCACAATATGAAAAAACCGCATTTTCGAAAAAAGTGTCATATAAGGCCATTTTCACTGATGGCGACAATATCAATTCGTCGGCCCGGATTTTTTTTATGATGTTAGGGAAAGCTGAATACCGTGACTTAAGGTAAACGAAGAATATGGGTGTACTTGATATTCAAAAATATTTTTTTCATCAATATCCTTTTCGATATGTTTATTGACGGCCCTTTCGATATATTTGGGCTTGGTATTCTAAAGCNGAAAAAACCGCATTTTCGAAAAAAGTGTCATATAAGGCCATTTTCACTGATGGCGACAATATCAATTCGTCGGCCCGGATTTTTTTTATGATGTTAGGGAAAGCTGAATACCGTGACTTAAGGTAAACGAAGAATATGGGTGTACTTGATATTCAAAAATATTTTTTTCATCAATATCCTTTTCGATATGTTTATTGACGGCCCTTTCGATATATTTGGGCTTGGTATTCTAAATTCTTTGATCGTTAAATCTATCGACAAAGTTATCATCGTCATTATCGATTTTTTTATCAACGTCACGTTCGATGTATTTGAGACGATGTCGTTATCGATTTTATGANCGGCCAAACACTAACATATGTGTAAGCGCCAATCTATATATATATATATTCTAAATTCTTTGATCGTTAAATCTATCGACAAAGTTATCATCGTCATTATCGATTTTTTTATCAACGTCACGTTCGATGTATTTGAGTCGATGTCGTTATCGATTTTATGTTCACCAACTATTTCGATATCGTCACTGATATTTATTTTTCGCATGCCATTTATCGATTTTTCCTCAGCATTAAACGATAAATCTATCGCAAAGTTGATCGTGACATTGAAGAAGTGATTAATGACTTTGCCGCAAAAAAAAATCAAGACGCCTTAATTTTATTTTAGAGTAAGGTAAAATAATTTTGGTTAGTAGTATGTATTGGAGCAATAGCTTTAAGATTACTTTTATTTTTTGTTGTTTGTGTGAAATATTTTATTTTTATCGGCATTTTTTTTTAATCAAACGATGTAGAAATAAAAGTGAAAAAAAAAATAAAATATTTTGTAAGAATAAGAACTTTGGAACAAGTAAAATTCGCTCTTCGGGATAAGAACATCGATAAATCACACTTCAAGATCTGGCTGTAAATGCCGAAGATATGACGGTAAATGATTTGGCCAAAAAAAAAAAAAAAAATGTTTGTTCCAAAATGTTTGCAAAACGACTCAGAAGTGTACGGTCTAATGTCCCACTTCTTTTTATACTTTTTCTTCTCATGCCTTATTTTTCCGAAATATTTTAGCCGATTATTTTACTTATACAAATAAGGAAGCCCCGTTGAATTATTAATTTCCAGCTAAATTAAATTACTGTCATTCATTGAAAAACGCACGTATGGTTAAGCTTTAAAAGGAAGCGCTGAGAAGTCGAGCGTTGTCGAGATACAAAAGCACTTTTAAGGAAAATTTGGGCCAGCACTATTTTTTTTAAATTAGGCGTGCAAGCAAGTTATTAAAGAAAAATTGGTTGTTGCAAAACTACTATTCAGCCGCCCGTCAGATAAAGGAAATAAAATTTTAAATTTTATTTTTTTGCACCAAAATAAAAATATTTCTACACGCGCAGCATTTTTGATGGAAAAGACTTGCTTGTTTCAATTAGCTTTCGACTACAACTTTCATACACTCCAACAACGTCTCGCCAGCGCCTGTTAACTCTAGAAGCTCTTTTAATCAACTTAATATCGCATCCAATAAAGCAAAAAACCAACTAAAAAAAAATGTCTCCAAAACTTTGCTGGCCAAGTAACAAAAAATCTCATTCGCTCTTTTTTCTACTTGCCGCCAGCGCCACCACCGCAGCAGCCAACGCGTTTAATAGATTTGTGAGACGCCAAGCCTCGATCTGCGGCCAGACCATTGTCGGTAACGCGTTGCTACAATTCGAGCTTCCAACTTGGCGCCTGCACGCATTGCCAAATGAACAGCTATGAACAACAACTAGCCAATGCAATGCTAACATCTGCAGCATCTCAGGCAAAAGCATTTGACTTATCCAGAATCGTTTCTGCCACTGCAACTTGCCACAGTCGACGACGCAAGTTCGCGCTTTGAGTCTTTCGTTTGTGGCGCGCATGCGCAGCGTCTAGCCGATTGCAATCAACTTGCTTTTTTTTCTTTTGATTGTGCGTTTTTATGCGCTCTTATTTGCCAGTATTTTTTTATTTTTATTTTTGTTTGCTTTTAGTTCTGCGTGCAATTCGCACAAGAATGCGCATTTTGTTGTGTTTTTGCGCTCTTCGAAATGATTTTTCTAATTTACGATCGAACGCGTTGAACTATAAAAGTAACTGCTTGTCAGCATAGAAATCACAGTTGACTTTTCCACCAACCAATCGACTACTAATCGAAGTCTGTGCGTGCAATTAGTAAACGTGCGTGAAAGAGTTCGCAATAAACCGTTTTAAATCCTCCGCCAAGAGACGCGTCACTACTACAACATGAAATATCTGGTGAGGATAGCGCGTGTGCTGTGTTGCAATGAAGAATCAGATTAGTGCTTGTGTTTCATTATCCTTTGCATATTCTAAATTCAATGTGTCCTTTCTGTTGCGTTACACTAGATCCTGCTCAGCTTGATCGCAGCTGCTACCGCTGCTCCTGGATATTTGGGTTTGGGTGGTTTGGGCCATGAATCGTATGCGGCGCCAGCACTCAGTTACGCAAACGCTGCTCCGGCTATTAGTTACGCAGCACCGGCCATCAGCTATGCTCCAGCGCCGGTCGTCAAGGCCTATGCTGCCCCCGCTGTTGTCGCTGCGCCAGCTGTTGTGAAGGCAGCACCGGCCGCCACTAGTTATTCCACCTTCAGTCAGGTGAGTTTGGGGGATTGTGGTGGCGAAAGATGTTTTTTTTGAGAAATTAGAAGGATGTGCAAACGGCTGTGACAGTGTTAGTGAGTGTAATTTGAAGCAGACAAATGTATGTTGAAGTGCGAAAATTCAGAGGACAGTGAAGGAAAGGAGTCAGTTTGCGAAAATTTTTAATTATTCTGAAATAAGCATTGCCCCAGCGTCCCAGTTGTGTATATCCTTATTTCGGCCTATTTTAAATACGTTAATTGTTGTTTATTGAACTCTTAAAATTTTAAACGACAGCTGAGTGAAAGATCGCTCTGCATAAGTATATCAGCTAATGGTTCGAAAATACCATATCTCAGCTACCGATTTCTCCGAATTCCGATTTCCGAATTTTCTCTTAAAAATATTTAACAATTTTTTTTTACAAGTTTTTGTAGACGAAGGCTGCACTCAGTTTTGATTTCGCAAATTGTGTCTCATATTTTTTTTACTTTTGTCATTTCAAACAATTTTCGGAGGAAAGTTTCAGTAAATTTCGAACTCAATTTACTTCCCGTTTTTTACTTTTTAAAGATTTTTTTTTTTAATTTCCATCTAAAGATGGGTTTTAATTTCAAACAAATTTCGGACGAAAATTTCAGTAAATTTTGAGCTCGAAAGTAAAATTTTAACTTAATTTTTTCTTATTACATTTTATTTTCACGGGCGGTTTTTGAAGTAAAATTTTTTAAATCAGCATTTAATTACTATTTTATGATTTTGATTGTTCGCTTAAAAGTAGATAATTTTTGTTGATTTTTTTTCCTCGACAAAAATTATTAAAGTTTGATTTATATAAAAAAAACTCAACAATGATTATTATTTTTGTGCCTCAAAAGTAAAACTCAATAATACGTATTATCTTTGAGCGATAACGTAAAAACCATAAAATAACTATTTTTTTCACAAAAAAAAATCAAGTAATAATAATTTCTTTTGAGCGAAAAAAACAAACTCCAATAGTAATTTTTATTTTTCATTTTTATTTGTTGAATTCGAGAAATATAAACCTTTGAAAAATATAACATAATATAGGAAAACCATATCTGGCTGCTTTTGAGAGTTTTTTGCGACGCTTAGAACATGTTGGTTTTTTGGTTAAAATTATTTTTATTTTAAAAGCTTCCAACATTTTGACTAAATTTAGATTGCAAAAACTTTATAGGTCATAAATTTTTTTCGCCCCGAAAATGTTTTCTTTCCTGTTAACTTTCCTAAGACCAATTTTCATGTCAAAAAATTTTCTTCAATTAAATTAAATTAAATTAACTTTTTTTCTATAAAATTGTTACCATTTACCAATTATTATTTTTTTATATTTATTTTTTTTTAAGAACAACAATTATAATATTTAGGTTCTTTCCCTAATAATCTGGACCAGATCCGGTAATTGAGAATTGAGCCAAAGGTTTGCTCTCAAAAATGGAACAAAGTCCAGAAGTACGGTAACGCAAAAAGCCACATTTCGTGCCCAAAATTGGAGAAACGGATGATTAGCATTGTTTTTGTTTTTGTAACTTAAACGCAAACACTTGAAAATTTAGTTTTGGTTTCAAAAATTTGATTTTAAGTATACAAAGTTTGAAAATACATCAACAGGTCATTCACTATTCCTTAAAAGCACCAAGTAAATGCATGCAACATGTAAACGCAAAACAGCGCAAAACAGATATGAACTTTGACACTTTATCCATTTTTACCCGGAGAAAAAGTCTGGGCTATTTCGGGCAGGAAGAAGAAGACACTTACGATCCAATACTTTCCAATTTTCACTCTGTATTACCCATTTTGTTGAGTACGGGAATGATTTCTGGGCTGTTTTTGTGGGCATCCGCGGAATCCTGCGTTGCCTACGGGAGAGAACCTAATATTTATACATATATATATATTTTTTTAATATTCTGCTCGCATTCTCTCCCCGTTTAATAGGTAATCCAGCACGCCGCACCAGCCGTCGTTAAGGTCGCCGCTCCCGCTCCAGTTGCCGTAGCGGCTCCAGTAGTCAAGTACGCCGCTCCCGCCATTTCTTACGCTGCGCCCGCACCAGCCATTTCCTACGCTGCACCGGCCATCTCGTACGCCGCACCAGCCATCAAATATGCCGCTCCTGCGATCTCGTACGCCGCCGCACCAGCAATTAGTTATGGACACATTGGAGGTATTAGTAGCTACGGACATATTGGAGGTATTAGTGGTTACGGACATTAAATGTGCAGGAAAAGAAGAAAAACAAAACAGAAAATAAAATAAAAAATAAAACAAAAATAAGAAGTAAAAGAAAATGAAGGCAAGTCAGCAGGGATTGAAGAATTTGTGTTTTACAAGGACGTATGGAATTACGGCTTAAATATTTTATAATTCAGCGCAGGTCCGCCTGCCGGTGGCCGGCGCTTTAAAAACTTCGTTATTTTTTTTTTTGTTTTGGTAGTCATTAAATGGTTTACTAGGATTTTCAAGGATCTAAGCATCTAAATAATATTTTTTCCGCCCTTGAAGGGAATTCTTCTTACGAGTAATTTACAACTACAATGCATTTTCTATCATTGATGGATTTACATTATATGTAAATGTGTTGACAACAAGAACAATAAAAATAATACAACAATGTTATAATAACAACAACAGCAGCAAGAACAATCAAGAACAACAACAAGAACGACAGTGAGCAGCCGCACGATGCAAGCACGAGGATAAAGTACGGGAGACAGTTTTGACAGAGTGAAGGAAAAATGGAGAAAAATTCACTTCACCATTTGCATTAATTTCTATTTGAAATGTATTTAACTACATAAATATTAATTGTTTAAATAAAATATTCACTATGGCAAAGCAGAAATTAAGTTCACGATGGCAGAAAAGCTCATGAAAGTTACCCCCCAAAAAAATACAACATTGCGTCATTGAATGCCCAAAGTGGCGCAGCTGAGGAATGTGGGAGAGTGGAATTTGAAATATGCCAGTTAAAATGTTGACGAGAATATTATTTCATACATACATACATATGCTAACATACACATTTTGTATTTATTAAATGATTTTCTTTGTACTGTAACAACAACAAGAATAAAATGCTAAGTGAACTTTTTTCGATAAAAAAAAAATATTAAGTTTTTTCGCTTTTGACTTCACAGCTTTTGGGCGTACATATTAATAGGTAAATTTTGAGCAGTTGGCAAAAAGTATATGTATTATCTAAAACTGCTGTGTGAGGTGTGATTTTAGAAGCTCGGCAACAGCAGAATATCGATGACTATAAATAAAGTACTGATGACGATAAAGCAGCAATTGTTGATCATCTTGGCCAACTCACGCCAGGGATGCGTCTGTATTCTCACGAATTCATCGCACTGAAAGATAAAAGAAAGAACTAAAAAATCTGAATATTTTTTTTTTGTATAAATCTTGCGTGCTTTTACAGCTATGATGGCCAAGCGTGATGGTTTACTCCGACTTTTTTTCGTACCATGATTACAAAACCTAATGAAAAAATCTCCCGTCTATAAGATTATAAGCTTATTTAAGACAGCAAAGCTTTTATGTTAGCTTTCAAACACTAGATATTACTTTCCTACACAGAATAAGCTTTCGCCACGTGTTCACACAATCCGCTAAATTGTTTGATTTCCTGATGAAAGTCACACACTAGTATAGAAAGACGTACACTCAGTTTGGAAAAGGAAGCTTTCGCGCGAAAACTTTGAATTAGCATAAACATTTTATAAAGTACTTAAGCAAAATGTTTACCAAAAAAATCACATGAAACTACTTGTATAAAACCAAATTTTTCAGTACTAATGCGGGAAGGAAGAGGGTCTCTATCAGAATAAAGAAAACTTCTGCCACGAACTTTCGCTGATAAGGATTCATTAGAAAAGTTTTTCCTAGCAAATAATCAAGCTTTCAAATTTTAAGGCTGCAAGTTGTAATCCCTTGAAGTTTTTATGTGTAGCTTTCATAAGCATTTTCCAAACTTGAATACCCCAAAAACAAACTCTTGAAAACCTACATCAGTCACTCGCAGGCAGAGCAATAACCTCAGAGCTGATAGATTAATCAGCCGCATCATCCAGTCCATGGGTTTCGCCTTCGGCGGATACAGTTCCAGCCACATTAGTGACACGTGCAGCAAGTAGCAGAAAGTTGCAGTTCGCATCACGTGTCTATATGCATGCACTGGAAATTAAAGTAAAAATAATTTACCAAACTACTTAAAAAAAAAAAACAAGGAAAACAACTCACGCATATTTGGTATATAAGCCGTGGGCGCATGCTTCGTGACAAACATCATACCCAGCGAAATTACGAAGAACACCGCAAGGATCAGCCCACCGCGACGATAGCCGCGCAATAGAAAAGATAACACGATGAGCGTTTCAGAGGCTACAAGAACAAGAAAAAACAAAAAAAAATTTGTTTAAAAAAGTGTTAGTGTTTAAAATTTTAATAAACCCTACCCACTAGCGGCATCATGAAGACATTCTTATAGAAACTGCCATTCCTTTCGATCACAAACTCCAGCGATATATCGCCATTCATGGTCTGCGCAATGGCCTGCGTACCATAACGATCCGTATTGTTATCGGCGGTGGCGATCACCGATAAGCTTATCTGTCTGAAATGCCACTCGCTTAGCATATTGAAAGGCTCCACTGGCAGTGGCAATGAGCTGTCATAAGCCAAAGTGATGGGCTCGTGGGTGAGTGGCGAGAAAGATTTTAGGCCCAGTATGAGTCCACAATTTAGACGTTCATGTGGCCAATTGCGTTTCGTGTCAACACACCATGTGGTGAATTCTGCATTTGTATTAAGCATTGTCAGGTTGCCATTGGCATAAACCACCAAACCGACGTCGGGTTCATGTTGGGTGTCGTCGATGTTGTGAGCGGCACTGTGAGTGGTGGGCAGGGGAGAGAGAAAAATTAAAAATATTACATTTCGAAATTCCAAGAGCAGTTTTGTTTGTAACTCAATTAACTTACTTAAGCAGTATTAAATCCGGCTGCCATATTCCCGCAGGTGCATTTCTGCTGCTGAAGCACACGGCTGGTATTCCATTTTCTTCCGCATTCCACGCCAGACGGGGGTCGTGCCAATACTGTTGCAAAAGTTGAAGAAGTAAAATTCAATATTCATTATCGACCGTAAAGTGCGTCGATAACATAAAATAAAATAAAATACAACTAAATTAAAAAAGCATTCTAAATAAAATAAAATAAAATATGTAAAATAAAATAAAATAAAATAAAATAAAATAAAATAAAATAAAATAAAATAAAATAAAATAAAATAAAATAAAATAAAATAAAATAAAATTAAATTAAATTAAATTAAATTAAATTAAATTAAATTAAATTAAATTAAATTAAATTAAATTAAATTAAATTAAAAATAAAATAAAATAAAATAAAATGAAATAAAATAAAATAAAATAAAATAAAATAATTAAAAAAATAAAAAAAAAAATAAAATAAAATAAAATAAAATAAACGGGAACTTTTCCAATGAGAACGAAAGTATCGAGAACATTTTAAAGGAGGATAGCATAAAAACAAAGGTCTGGGGAACGTTGTGCTAGAGAACAAACGTTTTGAGAACTTTACGTTAAATGTGTGAGGAGCATCTACGTGTTGGGATGAAAAATAGTTTGAGTGAAAATCACTTTTCTTAATCCAAAGCCAGAGCACAGCTGGATCATTTCAACTTCCAGGTCGTTTATTATTAGGGTGAGCTGTTCATTTACGTCCATTTATGGATGTTCTGTGTAAGAAAAGTTCGTGTCTTAAATCTTTCGCTGGACTTTATTTGCATAGTTAACTTTCAGTTATTTTTTATTAATTTTAATATTCAAACATTTCCAACTAATGAACGCTATGAGAAACGCTTTGTTTTCGATTCCTTTCTTCGCGAATAGTTCAGAGAAGATCTGTTCCCGTTTCGTTCTATGTCAGAAATTTCCTGGGACTCTAGTGCCCAAATTGTTCTTCGATAGAAAGTTCCTTAGAGTTTATTTCCTCGTTCTGTTCTCTTGGAAATGTTCTCGAAAATATTACTAGCATTTTGTTCTCTTTGGGAACGTTCCACAGGGTTTTGTTCTGATAAATGTAGTTCCCATTAAGAACGTTCTCTATAGTTTTTTTCTCATTTCGGTTTTGGTGTTGAAGGGTACTTGGAAACCAAACTACAAGAACGACATTTAGTTCCGATCATACCTTTTGTTCTAAGTTCCTGGTTAAATTAAAAAAAATTTAAATACATACATATATACCTTTGAATATTTTTTTTATTTAAACATATTTTTCTTTCTTTAAAAAAAAATAGATATTTAGATAGACTTTAGTTAAAAATTGTTAGCATTCTTTCCACATTTTTCAATTCTTAAAAAATTCATAAGTACATATATACTTTAGGGTGGTCCAAAAACCCTCAGAAAAATCAACTTTTTCCATACTGAAGAATGTCGAAATTAAGTATACCTGTATTTTTTGTTTGAAATCGGTTAAGATTTTGCCGCGCCGCCGGGGCTTTGAAGTTTTCCATATATTTTATAGGGAAAAATTTATTTTTTTCGTAGAATGGCAATAAAATCATTAAAAAGTAATATTTTTGATCGAATAGAATATTTCTTTTCAAAAGATTAAATAGGTAATGATGCATATTTAACTTTAAAATTTTATGATCTTTTTTCATAACTTGTATGTATAAAAGTTATATTATCGGGTATGAAAAAGTGATTCGTAAAATTTAAAAGTTAAATACATATGTATCGTAATTGAATTTTTTGAAGATTTCTGAATGTAAATATTCGTATTCGATGAAAACAGATTTCTATTTTAAACGATTTTATAGAAATTCTACGAATATGTAAAATATACAGAAAACCTCAAATCCCTGGCAGCATGGTTAAATATCAACCGATTTCAAGAAAAAATGCCAGTATCTTTATTTTCGGTATTCTTCATTTTTGACCGCCTTAATGTACCCAGGTATGTATGTACACATGCCTCTCAAGTTCATTACTGAATAACACTACCCGATCATTTTTTTGTTTCTGCCGCCAACACTACTCACCAGTGTTAACTGCAGACGTGTTTGTAATATCGACTTTTCGTGATTGTAGGCAACCGATTTTAATTGAAAGGCGAAGTCCACAGACTTGAGAGCCGTAGGCACTGACTCATTCGCCGATGCTTTGGTCAGATTAGCGAGTAAAGAGTGAAATGGATCGAGCACGTGCACACTCTCTTCCATTTCTTCGGCTGTAAAAAGCAATGGAAACCATTTCAAAACAAACTTCGTCGATACTTTTTTTTTTTGAGTAACTTACCGAAACCATCGAATTGGCAATCGTAGAACCATTTCGCCGAAGCACCCCCAAAGGAACTAAAACTGAGGTAGTTGATTTCTAAAGGTGCGGGATCTGTGTAATTCAGAAGTGGTTCCTTTTTATAGCCGGTTATGTAAACCGAAAGTGTGCCATCTGCGGTACATAATTACAAAAACAACTTTATAAAAATATATAATGCATAAATATATGGATGTGTTCATTTCGAGAGCAGCTCTGAATTTACTTATCAGACTCTTTTTTTTTGTTTTTGCTTTGTTGGTTTGTTTAAGAGCATTTAAACAATGCCCCTTCTTCATGCGAATAAATACACACACATTTGCACATACATACGTACATACCCTTTGTTTGTATAATTTCAATGGGCGTCGGATCGTAGATCGATAAAATCTGCGCTTCCGTACTTGTAGAAACGCGTTGCGAACCCATCCGGCTACGTATGGCCGAGAAGGAATTTTGTCCGGCGCCAATAACTGATAAGAAAAATATTCGTGAATTTTTTGGCATATTTTCTTTAAACTAAATATTCGTTTAAAATGTGCACGCACCCACTTCGTAGACGTGATCCCTGCTCCGCGGCTTATCATTGGTCGCCAATAGGATATGCGCGTCCATGGCGGCCAGTACATAGAATTTCAAGTGTAAACTCTCGTTTGCTGCTACTTTGTTGTTGTTCATATGTTGTATGTGAAAGAAGTGTATATATGCATATCCGGTATTACGTAGCGTCAATTCCTTGCATGTATCCATTTGCCCAAGGGATACATTGTATTTATTGGCTGCGGCGTAATGCACAAAAATTACCGTTACAACACTAATTACCAAGCCAAGACTACTTGAAAAGCTTAGCGAATTCATTTTTTTTCTTTTTATAATCAAAAATTTAACATTGAACAAATTTCTTGCTAAAATTAATTTCAATTAAAAGTTTTCAACAATCCACAACGAATGCCAAAGAGCAACTACTTGCAAGTGTTTCATTAAAATCTTTAAGAGCTCATTTCAAATGAGTTCAGATAAATTTTTCCATTGAGAAAGAACAACAACAAAAAGGATGCAATCAGTACCACCAGTGTATGAATGAATGCTGAAAACAGTATGAATGAGCAACTAATACAGTGGGCACTTGATATTTAGTACTTTGCTAGCTGAGACTTTTTCGGATGTTACATATACATATATGTACAACTATTTATTCGTATTTAGAAAGTGAGCTCACTCAACGGCCAGAAGCGAGAGTGTATACGAGAGTCTACTGTACAAGAACTGCACCGAACGTAGGTCATTTATGAACCAGAAGACTGCCATCTTAGCAAGTAAAAAACTACAATCGGAGGATCTACGAAATTAAATGTGAATATCGACGTCAATAATTCCTCAATACGTCAACTTAGCCAGAAGCGAAAATAGTTTGTCTTTGTATTTTCCTTTTCAGCTGGTCGTCACTGTCCCGCCTATAAGCCATATCAAAAAATTCCAGAACAAAAAGGTATTTCGTTGGGCAATATATGAGGTTACGTTACGTAA